>NC_043986.1:5929525-5989525 GCF_902150065.1 Myripristis murdjan
TTCCCAAAGCGAGCAGTGCTGTTTTAGAGCTGCCAATTCATTTTTCATTCAACCTTTATTTATTCTCGAATGGACATTGAGGTTACCCTCATTTTCAATGCCGTCGAGTTTACAAGCGCATAAAAACAAAATAACACATCCATATAATAAGAAAATCATTTAAAACGAATACAATCAGAAACACAGTGTTCTGAGATTAAAGTCTTAAACTGTGCAAGAGAGGGGAGTGCTTGCATCTTCAGAGTGTGCTGGAGGGTGTTCCACGAGTTTGGGGCATTATGGGAGAATGCAGTTTTACCAAGTTCGGTACAAGCTCGGGGAACTTTTAGGAGTAATAAGTCAGATGAACGGGTCATGTAAGTGCCAGAATTCCATGCTAAAAGGTTTGTGATGTATGATGGTAGACTACCGAGAAGGGCTTTAAAGATGAATTAAAGCCAGTGTCCTTTGCGCCTCTCTTCAAGGGAGGGCCAACCAACTTTCTTGTAGAGCAAGCAGTGATGAGTGTCATATCTATCGCCAGTTATAAAGAGTGATAAACAGTGTCCAGGGGCTTCAGAGTTGAAGCAGCAGCATGTTTGTAAATTACATCCCCATAATCCATGACAGACAAAAATGCAGCTTCAACAATTGTTTTTCTTGAGTGTACTGGAAAACCTGATTTATTTTTGCACAGAAAGCCAGTCTTTTGTCGCAACTTGGAGGCTAGCTCATTCACATGGAACTTGAATGAGAACTCCTCATCAAGCCAGATGCCTAGGTATTTGTATTCTGTGACTCTCTCGATTTCGGAACCAGTTTTGGTGTATAAATGCACACTATTGTAGTCAATGTTTTTGGCTCTGGAAAACAACATGAATTTTGTCTTAGTTGCATTAAGAAGTAGTTTATGTCGGATAGGGATTCTTGAAAAGAATTAAGAGCAAGTTGCAGATTTTTGATGGCTAGCTGTACAGAATCGGCGATACAATATAAAATTGTGTCATCAGCATAAAGATGAGCATGGCCAGCAATTTCAATTAATTCCACTGAGATATGAAAATGAAATTTCAGACAGCACACCAGTTTTCCGTCACTTTAATAAAGTCCTCCACATTAGTTATCCTAAAAGCAGCAGCACTGTTGTGTGTCACAGTATGAAAATTACTGATTTTTTTTTTTTTTTTTTTGCAGAGCACCAAGTACAGTCTGCTCCATCAGCTGCACAGAGACTATAAACCACTGATCCACTGAGAACATCGCTGTGAAAATGTCAGGAAAGTGATTGTTTTCCTTTTTATTATTGTTTTTATCTCTCATTGAAGTCTGTCATCATTTCCTGGAACAGAAGAGCAGATTTAATTGGCACGAATCATAACGCACATAATAACAGCTCCTGTCTGAGACAAACAACAAACAGTTTGTGGGGAAAATGAGGAGCTGTTTGTCGGGAGGGAGAGGGCGGCTGGACGGGGGGAGGGCGAGGTCTCACACGGGGCGACTGGGATGCTGCCTGGCTGAAAACAGGGCACAGCTTTTTGGGATTTTAGCAACAATTTGGGTATTAAACCTCGCTAGTGAAGACGCAGATGCAAGATAGTAATTTTATTATTATTTTATTATTAGCTGGGCTGTGTTATAAATATTTATCCGAACGTTGCACTGATGATGACCAAACTGATTTGTTTTAACATGAAGGACTTTAATTTGAAGCATCACAATGGAAATGTCCTCATTGTTTTGTCCTTGATGACTTAATTAAAATACAGTTTCCAGGCCCATGAGCGCCATATTTTCTGAAAAATCTGACAGTTTTTGAGATACCTTGCTAACTGGCCAACGGACGTGCAGATGAACGGACAAAGGAGAAATCATAATCCCACCGCCAGAGATTTTACATCCGAGGCGGAGGGAATAAAGAGTTCACACTCTGTAAGCAATCCAACAAAAACAATGAAGCAGCAGAAAAAGCAGAAGAAGGTTTAATCCAAAAGATTATGTTGATGGAACCTGGGTTTCTCCTTTGATGAGAAAACTCAAAATTCTGAGATGAAGTCACAAATTTACAAGGAAAAAAACTTCACAAATTTAGAAGAAAAAAAGATCTGAAAACTAGGAAAACAGAAGGAAATCCTGCTGGTTTGAGCCCAGAATCACAATCTCCTCCTCAGTATCTGGACTCCGAAGAGATGTTGCCGTGACTTCGGCTGATTCAAAAGAATATAATATTGTCACCAGAATTTCTTTGTTACTAAATCCCATTGCAAAGTGTGTTGTTCCTTGACCTAAAAGTAAAAGAAAAACGACTTTTCCGAATTCTCATATGATTTTTTTTTTTTTTCACATAAATTTACCACTTTAATCTCTTAAATTCTGAGTTATTTTCCGCCCCTCAGATTAGTGGCTCCATACTTTTTCACCTATCATGGCCATCATAGATTGATCAGTGATTGACAGGTACACAGATTAATTAAGAAATGCATATGGAAATGCAGACAAGGTAAGGACATTTGCACTTTGATGATGGACAGCGGGGATCACTGTGATCCCTGCGATAATCAAAAACGGCCATACGGCTTATCTGAATGTGCTTTCATTAAAATTTTAACCCCAGCCTTCACCCTCCCCATTTCATTAATCTCACTCTCATTTTCAACACTTTTAATTTCCTGTCTCTTGTTCGACCCTATCTCCCCATTTTTACTTTTCACCACCTTTTCGTGCAGTGATGTTCCTGTTTTATTTCCCCCCACATCTTAGTTGGAAATTTTGTTTTTATGCCTGATTTTTCCTCTACTGTTCTTCCTTTTTCTGTGGTGCAGTTTTAACAATGTTCTCCTCGTCTTGCATTTAACTCTCTCTTCTTTGACCCTCAATCTTTTGGACTCTTCCCTTTCATTTCATGTTTCTCCACCTTTAATCTGCTGTCTGTTGTCTTTTGTTCTCTCCCATTACCCTTCACTGCCCCTAATACTTAGGATGGGTGAAATGCAGATGACAAATAAAGGATAACTAACTTTTTGAACTTACTAATTGACCTTTCAATTGCCATATCTCCTTAGAGGGAAAAGGTAGGTTAAAAAAAACAAAAAAAAAAAAACAAGAAAAATTTCATCTCCTCACTACTTCTCATTTTTGTCCATTTCATCTCATCCTTTTAAAGTGTTCCTTTTTCATTTACCTCTTACTTGTCCTTTGTCTTTTCATTTCTTATTAATTATGAAATGATAATTCAGTTAAAGTGAGTTCAGTGCAGGTCAGTCCAAGCTTGGTCCAAATATCTCACCAGTGATTTTTAACCTCAAGATTCAATTAGTAATTGAGATAATGAAACATGGGATCAAATTTGCATTCTGTCACCTGGATTTTAACCCATAACCGAGACGATGAACCCTCCAATTTGTAATTTTACGTTAGATTTGCCTGAGTGTGTGTTGGGCCTGACGAATGCTGGGCTAATTCACTGTGACTTGGCTTTAACAAAAAAAAAAAAAAAAAAAAAAAAAAAACCTTACCAGTCGGTGTTAGGGTTAGGGTTATCAAGCAGTAAAAGCTACATATGTACCATTTCAGCAGCTTGTTAGGCTAAATACAATGAATGAATAAATAGATATGTAAATAAATACCTAAATAAATACATAAATTAGTTAAGGTAGATTTCCTTTCCTTTTCTCTGTAGCCACAACCAAATCAGCGCTCCTGTCGCTACCAAGAATCTATAAGGAACGGGAGGCTGCGGCCAATCGGCTCCTGTATCGCTACCAGGATTTGACCCGGCAACTAACAGGAACTGACCAATCAGATCAATTGATCAGCCATCCAGCTCTGTGAAGTGAATGCTGCAGGCACACAAAGTTGAGTAAATCAGTGTGTGTATAAACACACTGGAGGAGAAGGTTACAGTTCAATAGAATGATCAGACCCTCTTGTGTCTTATTGCTTTAAGTCAGGGCCAAGAATTTTTAATAAATATTTTTACCACTATGTCTGCTGCAGTTACCACTACTACCACCACTAACTACAACTGAGTCTCTATCAAACACCTATAATCTATTACATAATGAATACATATTTTATCATGTGTGGGCATCGTATTTATATCGTCATATTTTCTGCCTGGTTACAGCTGAGGAATGTGATTGGCGGGTAAAAAGTTGTCGTGTCCTTGAGCAAGACACTGAACCCCTAACGGCTTGGCACCTTGCATGGTGGCCTGGATCATGAGTGTGTGAATGGATGAATGTGAGAAAAACTGAGCGTCTGGTAGATTGGAGAAGCGCTACAGCAATGCAGAAATAAGATTTATGGACATGGAAAATAGGTGATTGAATTATCCAGTCGATGCTGTAGTTGCAATAGAGGAACAAGACTAGTCTCTAATGTACAAACCACAAGGGTACAGATAAAAACTTAATGTCCAGGTTACAAAAGCTGCACCTTAGAGGGTCCTGCTGTTGTACCCCTATAATAAGGTACAATTATGTGCTTTATTTTCTGAGCATGTAGTCAGTTGTGATTTTTATTGGTGGATGGCGACCTTTTAATGGTACATTACCACAACCAACTTGAGACTCTGTAAATTAAGCCATATTTTGCAGATATTAAAATATGCAGTTGATTATTCTGTCACTACTCTGGCAGTGAAGTAGATATTAAGTCCATTTTATTCAGTCATTTATTCCTCAGTGGTTCCAGTAATCATCTTCTTTCTTCACTGAGAAGCCCGTGAGCCACAGCTTTTTCATCATCAGCTGGCACTCATCTACCTGGCTGCTCTCCTGCTATCCATCCATCCTGTTGAGTTTGTCTTTTAAATCTTGTCTTTATGTCTTCGTAAAATCTGAGGTAAAGCTCTTTGAATCGCCTTGTGTTTGAAAAGGTGCCACACAAATAAACCCAATCTTAATCTGCTCGCTGTGCAGTCTTCTCTTTTTGCTATAGGTGGTCCTAATCCCACAGATTTTTTCCAGACTAAACTGGTCGGCCTCCTCCATCAACAAGCACACAATTGACTTAAAAAAAATAAAAGACCTCATGTCAAAATAAAAGTCCCCCACATGCATTCACCTACATAGAAGACATTATAGCTTATTAAGTTGTATTTCATTCTAACATGTTGCGGTGTGGAAAAAACTCAACTGTTTCATCGGATAATCTGTTAAAATAAAAGGCATTAATTTATTTTAGAAAGGCAGATTCACCGTCCTCCTCCTCCTGTCCCTGAAAACGTTTTGTGTTTTGTGATTCTGGGCTCAGATCACCAGGATTTCCATCTTACTAAAAATTCTAGAGGTGAAGAAAAACTAGTTTTCTTGTAAATTTGTGACTTTATAATCTTAGAATCTGAGTTTCTCATAAATTTACAACTTCAGTCTCAAGTTGAGTTTTCTTGGAGTATTAAATCATTTAAACATCATTAATTATTGTTCTGCACACAGTATGTTTATTTAATGAAGTTTAGCAAAAAGGATGTGCAGCTTAAATTATTGAAAAAATGGAAACGTTTAGGGTCCAATCATTTATGCATCTCAGGGTTTAAAGCACTAAAGTGAATCATAAAAACTAAAGAGGCTCAGCAGCTCAGTATAAATGCCATGAGGAGGAAAGTGTTTTGTCTGCTCGTCCTCCGTTGTGATGAGCTCAGACAAGGCATTAGCCAGTCAATTTCCTCTTCGCTCTGATTGACTTTGTTCACTTTTTCTCTCTCATGCTGTCGTCTGCAGGTTTTCCCTTTTCTGTTCAGCTGCAAACGGCTTAATCTGCTCATCCATCGATTCTCTCTGCATCTCCATCTTTATTACCTTTTTTCCCCCTTGAATACGAACTTGTACACCAGCAAGCTCAAACACAGCATTACACCAATTTTCCATCTATTTTAGGTTTTTCTTTTTTCACTCCTTTGTTTCCTTTCTTTCCATGCTGCTATTTCTTTGACCCACTTCCTTTGTCACCTCTTTTTCCCCCTCTCCCTCCCCTCTGCAGCTCATTCCTCCTCTCATAGCCCAAGTCCAGTTTATGAAAACCAATCCATCAAACATGTACTGTCCTCCTCTCCATCTTTCTTCCCTCTGCGTTTTACTGCCGCTCCACTCGCCCGTGGGTGTTGTCTTGATGGTATTAGATGCTGCATTTACTTTCCCTGTCTTTCCCTGACAATTTGCATCTAAATTAAAACACGCCGATGACTAACCGATCACACAGGCACGCATTGATTAAGCTCTTGCATTTGAAGGAATTATGGAGCGGCGGCTACAGCGATTAATGGATTGTGATCGCCGCACGTCTTGTGGGGATGTTTTCAACCAGCAAATCTATCATCAAGCCTCATCTATACATCTATACACATTCATACACACCTCAAATCTCCACATTAGGTTCTTTAGTTTCATCTTTTGTGTTAAGAGCCTTGTTTTTCTTCAGACAAGGTAAACAAAACAAGACAAAAAAAACAAAAAAAAACAAACCTGTTTTCAGATTTTTCTTGAATCAAGTGTCATTCTGTGATCCTAGCTGGCTGATCTGCCTTATTTCCTCAGATTTATCCTTGTTCCCTGTAAAAATCTGGGTGGAAAAGCTGCACTGGTGGGATTATCTCATGCCATTTGCAGATTTCACTTATTTTTTAGGACTGAGGATGAGACTAAATAACTGAAAGCGGAGATTTGTCAGGGCCACGCCACACAATGACTCCTCTTTTTAAAGTTATGTGTTGTTTTTGCAAATGCGATTCCACCTCACATCCAGATTTCAGATCTACAATTCATTTCTAAGTAAGTCACACAAGAGGAGAGTGAAACGAGAAGTAGGCCTAAGCCAGCTAAGCAAGCCTTCTCGCTTTTAGTTCAGTCTGAGTCGCCCAATGTCAAGTCCATTTTTAATTTCTTTGACATCCTCCTATTGAGTTTTTGAATCGGCTGATGATTTCCCTTAATTTCTTATTTCTTATCTTAATTTTTCCTGCAATTGTTTCTTTTAATTTTGGCTTATGTATTACTACTGTTCATACTACAAAAAAGAGCCATCAGGACTGTAAACAGTGTGAGGTTCAATGAACACACTAACCCACTGTTCTTGTCATCATCTACGTTGAAATTTTGGGACCTGGTTAAATTCAAAACTGCTCAAATCATGTACAAAGCAATAAATAACATAACATACAGTGTATGTTTTGTGAAAGGGAGGGTAGTCAAAGACACAATCTGAGAGGGAAACTTAAATTAAAACAAAGTGTAAGAACGACTCTTGAAAGCATGTGCATTTCAGTCTATGGGGTAACTCTATGGAATAGTTTGGAGGATGAGATGAAACTTTATAAAAATATTAATGAGTTTAAAAGGAAGTTCAAAACTGGAGTGTTTGATAGGTGCAATAGGGAGGAGGGCGATTATGAACATCGTTGATGAGATGATGGGGATGGGGGGATGCAATGTCTAAGTGTGTGTGTTTGTTTTTGTTTGTTTGTTTGCTTTGTTTTGTTTTTCTGTTTGTTTACTTGTATTTGTGGTGGCTGGGGGTTGGAAACGGATAAGCTTAAGCTTCTTCCAACCCCTTTCCAAGCCGTGTAATATTTGTATTATCATCTGATCAGTTTATTGTCTTGTTGTCTGTTGTGGTGATGTCTTGTCCTGGATTTGTTGTGTTGTATGTATAACTGGTTTGGATAGGTTTGAAATAAATGCTGAATTCAAAACTCTTATATTGTATTGTATTGTAAAACCCACTCCTGTTGTTAAGATGCTCTATACAAGTAAAATGCCTTGACTAGATGTGCACAGGTTTTTCCTTCCCAAAAAAAAAAAAAAAAAAAAAAAAAAAAAGGAAAAAAGCTTGTTCCCTCTTCATGTATACTACACATTACGTGTTGGGTCAAACTTAGGTTACGTGCTGTCTGATAGGCGAGAAGTGCGCCTCGCTGTGCAGAGAAAGCACATAAAAATCAGATCTATTCACTGAAGGATCTTATGAAAACGTATCCCATTATCCAGTAAAGACTTCTCCAGCTGAACAGTGTGAATGTGAACGAAGGCGATGCAGAGAGAGGAATAAAGATGCGTCTTTTATGGGATGCATGTCATAAAGGCAGGGGGACTGCGACGGTCTGGCAGCTGTGGGTGTGAGCTGAACACTGAGGAGAGAGAAGAAGTGTTTAAGATGGAGTATAATACACTGTTGCGTCTGTTTTTTTTTTTTTTTCACCTCCGTTTCACCTCCAGGGAAGGTTTGTCGAGTGTGAATGGTCTGTTCCTGCAGTTTCACACATTCACACCTGGAAGCAAAACACACAGGCTGCCGCCGTTTACAAGCCGCTCTGCTGAGGGAAGTGGGAATCGAGTGCGTTGCCCAGAAAGCCCTAAAGGCAGGGGCTTTCAGCTGACTGAGACCCAGACATTGAGACCCAGGGGGTAAAATACTGCACTTCAAATTCAGACAATAACTCACTTTTACTTTTCACTGAAACTTAAAAAAAAAAAAGGTCCTTTCATTGAAACAATCCATCAGTTATTTATAGATGCTGGTCAGTAAGCTTATATTTTGGTGCATGTGTGTGTGTGTGTGTGTGTGTATGTGCAGGCAGGTCAGGAACATGTAGGGTGTTATTGCCGCTTTCCAACATTAGCAGAGGCCACCAAGGACCAGATGGGTGGTATTTGTCATCGCCACCCGGTAACCAACCATCTAAAATTTGATGTATTTAAATGAAGTTGAGTGTTCAAACAAGTAATAAATGGAAATGTGTTAAAATAATAAATGCTTCTAGTGTTCAAACTCCATTTAAATGCACGGTCAGGGAACACCTGCAATACCTTCACTGACCACCAGGGGGGGCGTGGACCATCAGTTGATACACATTGATACGCACATTGATACATTCAAAATTAATCTGTGTTGCCAGATTCACTGTTAAAATCTGGTTCTATTTCAAACAAGGTAAAATAATAATAATAATAATAAATTGTCTCCAAATTAATTCATATCCATCCATTTAACTAATCAAGTGAATTTTACTTAAACTACATTTATTAGCAAAATATAAAATTACTTACTCATCCAGAGCAGTAGTAGATTTGGGAGAAAAAACAAACAAACACACACACACACACACACACACACACACACACACACACACACACACACACACACCACTTTTATTTAAGTCAGGGACCATGACAACTCTTGCAAGTTGCCTAGGGCATAAGCTTCTCTGTGTGTGTGTGTGTGTGTGTGTGTGTGTGTGTGTGTGTGTGAGTGTGAGTGTGAGTGTGAGTGTGAGTGTGAGTGTGTGACTCATTGCTGCTTGAAGCTTGGGGACTTTCCTGCCTGTTTGGTCCCCAACAGGTTAATTGTGCGGATACCAGAAATCAGATTTGACTTGGCGGTGTCTGAGTTGCCGAACATGAACGTTAAGCTCCTGCTGACCTGGTGGCGGCGCTGTGGTGGACCAATCAGGTGTCAGAAAGTCAAAAATCATGGCCAAAGTTTCATCCAAAAACAGGCAGCAGGCACTCCAAAACAGCGTGAGGTGGGCAGCGGGAACCCAGGGAACCCCTCATTGTGGGAGAATCAGTTTACTATCATTTAAAAAAAAAAAAGAAAAAAAAAAAAAAAGCCTGTTCTGTGGAGGAGTCGGGGGGATGGTGGAGGAGGTGGAGGTGGAGGTGAGCGGCAGAGGGAGGGAGCTGTGTTAAAAGATCACGACGCGCAGCAGGACGAACGTTCAGCCATGCAAGTGTCTCCTCCTGTGCAGCTCCGGGAAATAAATGAGCCAATTTAACCAAATATTGATCTGAGGAATTGACTCGTAAATTGAGAATGACCACCATGTCTGAACACACACACACACACACACACACACACACCTCAATTCCCAGGCCAATTAGGTAGTGCAGCTCCTATTCAGTCACACACACTATAGGACCATGTTAATGTGTTTCCTTTAGATTGAATGCTGTAAAACAGACGCGTTGTTTGCTGCTGATCTATAACTTTAAAGAGCGGCTTCATCATCGGAGGGTGAGTGATTCATTAAAACTAAGAGGAATATTTACATCCGTCTGGCATCCGGTTTGGAAAATTGAGTATTTTGTCACAGCAGCACTTAAATGATCTTCTGTCTTCTGTGACAAGCTCCGCCATTCATTTTGATCTCAGGCTTTCCAAAAAGTTGTCGCTTCTTTCAAACGGTTTGTGACTCGTTTTGGGACCAAGCTGGCTGGCCGAGCACTGGAGCCATCTTACTAATAAAGGAGTGAACAGTCAGAGTAATCTTTGTGCTTTAATATTTCAATATGGAAATAAAAGCAGCACACCAACAATGTCCAAGTGGCTCAGTGTTGACTTTATACCTCCTGGTGTATTAGAGATGTCAAATTTACATATGATTTAATATTCGTCGAATATGAATTGATTAGCATTCAAATTGATATAATAAACTTTCAAATACATAATATGCATGAGTGATAAACGTGCAACAAAAATCTTGACTTTGTTTAAAAGCAGCCAAATACAACATTTAGTTAAATTTCACAATATTTCTGTCAATGTACTTTTAAACAAAGGGTTAGCTAACTCAGTTATTATTTTGTCACCCTGTCAAAGATTTACATGTTAAAAAATTTACCAAAGAAAAAAAAAGTTTAATGTTATCAAATGTAATTGGATTGTGCTGGCCTTCTTGCGCCCCCCTGTGGACGTCGCACATACAGCAGGAGTCGCCTAAGACTATTATGGTCATGCTGCAGTTTAATAATGCAGTGTTTGTGGTATATGTATATTTTAATAAATATTCAAATATGTTTGTCTGATTTTTTTTTTTTTTTTTTAATACAATATTTGAATTTGATTTTTTGGTCCAGCTGACAGCTCCACTGGTCACACATCATTACAAGTGATTTGGTGTAAATCTGAGGGGTTAGGAGCGTTGTCGATCAGGAAACGATTCGTTCCCATCTCCTTATTGGCTCATTAGAGACGTGGTGTGTGTGTGTGTGTGTGTGTGTGTGTGTGTGTGTGTGTGTGTGTGTGTGTGTGTGTAACGGGTTAAAGAGGACACTTCCTTCCTGTCCCTAATGTAAGGACTTCAGCTCAAACACAGCAGCCCGGGAGTGTGTGTGTGTGTGTGTGTGTGTGTGTGTGTGTTGTCTGCACACCAACACAGTGAGTGTGTAACGATAAACAGAAGCAGATAAACAAGTTAAGAATGAGGACATTATTTCCTTCACACCAGGGGTCTATTTCACGAAGGGTGAATTAAATAAGCCAGGATATAAGCCAAATCTAGGTTTGCTAAAGCCTGCCCCAAACAGCCTGGATTACTCTGTTCCACTAAAGCCAAGCCAAGCCAAGTCAGGCTGAGAAGGAGCGACTTTAGCGAGTCTGGATTGTGAAAGCCAGGCTGGTGCGCGATCACGTCTCCCTTCAAAAGACCATGCCGGTCGATCGTAGATTCCTTGAGCGTGACACATCATGGAAGCGAAGCAGAGGGCTGCGTCATTCAGTCTGGACGAGACTCGGCGCCTAATACAAACACATAAGGAACTAAAGGAGGTTATGAACCGTAAAGGCAATACAAGAGTTATAATTAAAGCAAGGGAGAAAGTGTGGCAAAGTGTTGCCAACAAACTTAATGCATAAGTCGTCCAAATATATATATATGATTTATATTCTTATTATTTAGTCCATAAATATATAGGCTAAGCAGTTGTCAACCTACTAATCTCCAATGCTATAGGCCTATTATATGCGCTCTATCTATCACTCTATCTATCTGCAGTGCCGTGCAATGTCACGATTGCATGGCAATCCCAATTAAATCTGTTCTTCCATAATTATGACAGACTGAGAGGAAGGCACATAGCCTACCCCTACAGCCTACATGGCTGTAATGCAGTGTTTCTCAAATCTTTACATTTCAAGCTCTCCCCTTAACTCAGACAGTGTACAGAACGGGTCCATTTGGTTCCATTTGTACACTGTCAGAGTTAAAGACTTGTAAGGATCAGTTAAGACCCCCCCTAAAGGAACCCACAGAGTCCCTGGAACCTGCTTTGAGAAACACTGCTGTAATGTGTTCTAGTTTCATTTGTTAAATAATTCATTTCTTATCCATGTCCATGAAGCACCAACAGCACAGGCACCATTCGCACCTGGCAGCAGTGCAAGATCAAATACCAAAACATCTTGCAGAATGGTAAGAGCTTCAATGCATTGAATACAATGTACAAATGAAGGTGGATCAATCACATTGTGCCTGCTCACATTTTCATGTGCTTACTGGTTTTAGCAATTAAGAAGAAAACATATGTGTGCGGCACAGGCGGTGGCCTTCCGACACAGGACTACACACCAGCAGAAGACTTGGCCCTGGCCTTAAACATGAGCCATTGTGAAACAATTATGATTCATTGTCACACACTATTAGAGTAATATAATTAAACTGATTATATCTTAATGCATTTATTTTCATTTTATTTGAATGCAGCATAATTTGAAATTAGTCCATATACTAACAGGTGTTGAATTAACAAAGTCATTGGTTTACGATTGGAGTCACTGACTAATAGTAATTTCACAAAATTGAACATCAGGGCACTGGATTAATTTAAACTTGACTTCTAGCCTGGTCCGGAGCAGGCTAAGGCTTAGGCTAAGTTTCCATGGTAACTAAAGTGGGATTACTTTCATGAAACCGAGTTCAGGCTAATTATAGCCAGGTTTACTGGCCAGGTTAATCTCGCAAAATAATCCACCTTTCATGAAACCCATTAATCCCTAATCCTGGCTAGATTAAGCCAGGATAGCTGCTAAATCCAGGTTTAGAGCCTAATCTAGGTTTCGTGACCTGTTGATGTGGCCAATCAGAGCAGATGATGGAAAATTTGTCAGGGCTGATCTTAAAAAAAAAAAAAAAAAAAATCAGAAAAACTATTGCATAATAAAAATTATTTGCTCATCTGTCCTAAATGAATGTGTTTTCAATAAAATCTAGATTGAAACTAAAAAAATTCTCCCTATAATTTTTGTTTTGTAAACAATAGTGTGTTTCTGTAAAGCCTCATTTTTTTAATTTGTATTTCCATTTGTGTTCCATGTAAACGCCATATCCCGAATGTAATCAAATTAATTCCACATCCCTCTGTGGCTGTCACTGTTTTATAATTTAAGGTTGTATAGAGCCTGTGTGACCAAAGCCAAACTATCCCGAATTTACCCAGAAGTGAGCCCCTGCTGCAAAAAAATGGAGACAGCGAGACTTCTCTTATTCACGTGTTCTAGATTGGAAAGACTTTTCAAACTTTATCCATAATCCTCAGTTTTGACCCAGGACCCAACCCTCTAGCTGCCCTCCAGGAACCACAGGAAAGGAAGATGTTCTCCAATCAAACGTCACATCTGTCCCTCGCCTCTTTCAGCTCAATGTGCAACGTTACTACGATGGCAAGACGTTGCTCGGCGGCGGAAAGACGTTATGTCTCGTCTTAACCTGGAAAAAAGATGTGCACCTCGGTCTGTCATTCAAACCAAAAACTCCAAAGAGTTGCAATCTTGATTAATTTAATATCATTTTCAATCGGGGGTGTGGGTCTTTGGGAATCTCGCGATTAAATCTGACCCCTTTTTTTTTTTTTTTTAAACCACCTCTATTAATTATCGATTAGCTTTATTCCTAATTCTCTGCCTTGTGTTTTGAAATTGATTCTCAATGCCCTTGCTTTTTTAAAGTAATTATTTTCATTATTATTATTAATTTCCTGTTTTTTCTTGTTTGTTATTAGTTATTTTACCTCCCTGTGCCTCTGTATTATTTAGGGATGGCTTGATACCACTTTTTCACATCCGATACCGATACCGATACTGCAGCCTTGAGGATCGGCCAATACCGATCCGATTCTTTTTGTCACTCTAAAAGTTGTTAATAATACGTGGATGTAATGTGCTTGATACTGACATCTAAAAACACCACATTCACTGTACAACAACTATTCTGGTGCCCTAAAGAAAGAAGGAAAATATGTGACAACAACTGAAGTCATGTGTAACACTAAATAAAAGTGCAACTTGGTGCAAATTTTGCATTTGAGTTCGTTTTATCAACTCGGAGTAGTTTCACCTGGAGTTAAGCACGTGCACAACAGCTATAAGACGAGTCACCATGGCAACGGGGAAGCGTCGGGCTGCGTTTTTCACCCCAATTGAATTGGAAATCTTAATGCATTCATACAGCGAGTTTGAACTTTTTTTTTTTTTTTTTTTAAGCGCAACACCGCTGCAGCGGCAAAGGAGAGGGAGACGGTGTGGGAGAACATTGCTGCTCGGGTCAATCCAAAAATAAACATCCACTTTTAGACTCTCTCATTTCTGTTTCGGAGATTAATTTGGATTCTGTTTATTTTGTCTATGTCAGAATATAATTAGTATAAGCTCACCATTTAATCATTTACTTACCTATTTTAGTCGCTCTTTTCCTGAGTCTAAATGTGGAGCCTCTCCATCTGGCACCTACCTGAGCTGCTCCCGGGACAAAGTACCTGTTTTGTTCTCTAGGGGGAACACCGGCTTGTAAAATGGGATCATTTATTTATTCAATAAAAATAAATATTCTTATGAATGTGGTGCTCCTGGCGGCTCAGGACAGATGCTGCTCTGTTTACCAGGATCAGAGCCGACAGGTTCCTGTGACAGCTGCTCCTCCGTCTCTCTGCCCTCGTCCTCCTCTGTCAGTCACGGTGGTCTGTGGCACCCTTTTTAGTATTCCCCTCAGTCACATCTGTTGCCTCGCACTCAATCACTCACACACACACACACACACACACACACACACACACACACACACACACACACACACAGCAAGGACTTAGTGGTAATGACTTCTTTTCCAGCGTACCCTACAAATTAGAACAAACAGACACAGGCAGGGGCACACACACACACACACACACACACACACACACACTCCTGACAGACCTGTGTCCTTGCTGCCACAGTGAGTTTAGCACACAGGAGGACACATTTTATGGTCGCACCACTCCAATGTCACGGTCACTTTGTATTAAGCCGGAGAGTTTGGCCGCGGCGTGGTGGCAGAGCGGCGTCGGGGGTCGTTTCCACGGGGACCGGCTGATTTCAGGTCGCGCCGTGACCGGACACCCGACGTCCCGTCACAACCAACTCGTTTGACTTGGTGTCAGAGGACGTGGAGGAGGAGCGGTTTGACACCTTGTTGCTGCAACTCATCAGGGTTCAACTTAATCAAATTAACCTATTAACCAAATTACCCTAATTAACCTTGATCACACTGCAGGGGAAATTGCTGTTTTGTTCATTTAAAACCACTGTGCTCCTCTGAAACTCCATTTTTAATGAAACTTTAATCATAATGACCACACAAAAACAATTTTAACTGATCAGACTTAATTATGAGCACTATCATATTGTCCTTTAGAGTCATTAAAGTTGTCATCCTTGTGTTTTTAATGCCAAAATCTGACAGAAAAACAGGATACACAGTAGGGGAGAGTGGGGTAATTTGTGCCAAGGGGCAAGTAGTGCCACCCCTGTTATCTAGAAAAGTATAGAAGAAGTTGGTCATGTGACCACATATTTTTGAAGAGGCATCCATTTCACTCATCTTATAAAGAAGGGAGACACATGGCTTCAGAGGTAAGCACATTTAAGTTCAAAAAACATTTTTTGCCCTCCAAAGTAAAATTTCCATGATCAAGGTTTTTTAATTGCTGTGTTTGAACAATTATAGAAAACTTTGAAAACAGTTCACACAGGTTTTAGTACTTTAGTAAGCTACACCATGAGTTTATACAGTTAGCATGATGTTAGCTCAAAACAGCTGGGGGATGCATTTTTTTCAAAATGGTGGGTTTGGGGTAATTTGTGCCAGTGGCACAACTTGTGATTATATACTATATATTACTTTATTGTATTTTATTGTTATTGTACATTGTCTTCTTACCTTTGATCACTAAAACTATTCAGATTCAGATGAAGATGATTTGCAGGTGCTCATTTTGGAATTTTTATTTTGTTCTGGGTATGTGTTCACGTGGCGCTAGGCCTTGTTATAGAAAAGTGGCCTGTGATCTTGTTAAAATAATAAATAAATGTTAAATAAATAATTTTGTATTGAATTTGTTTTGCTTTTATATAGCATTATCATTTGTGACATTAAAATGATCTGTTTTACTTCAATTATCAATGGCGCAATTTACCCCAGTGTATTCTCTCTAATGGCACAATTTACCCCGCACCGGGGGCAAGTTGTGCCACAAAAACACTTTTTTTTCAAAAGCTATATTTCTCAAACAGTTTATATAAGATCCAAAGTGATTGTTCCCAGGGATGCACAACATCCTAAACTATATGTGCATATTTTAGTTGGAGGCATTACTGTAATCCCCTCGCTTTAAAGGCACTTTAAGTAAAAATTGGCACTATTTACCCCACTCTCCCCTACATTTGAAAGGTACATTTCAAAATTTTCCAATATTATCATCAAAAAATACCTGATGGATGCATATTATTTGAGTTTGCTGCTCCAGCTTTGTGTCCGTCTGAGCTGAATATCTGCCTGAACCAGAACTTTATACTAAAACTGTAAACTGAGCGACGAGTCTGCGTGCTGCTTTTGGGTCCTGTACATAGCCGTGACATTACTGAGCTCTTTTTGTCTCAACTCCGATAATGATTCGGTTCCGTTTTGTTCATGTATGATGATTAGTTGCTGTACAGCCTCTTTGTAAGGTCAACGTGTGTCAATAAATGCGTGTCGCTCGCCGGCTGAGCTACCTCGACCGAGACACACGTTCCAAACTGCTGCAGCGTCATCAGCCTCATTTACACATGAGACTCCACTGCTGGTCAGATGAAGTGGTGAATCCCAGATGAATGGCTGATATGATGTATTGATTTCTTTTCTGCATGGCTGTGATGAAATTTAGCTTGATAGCTCATTCTGGGGAAAGCTATTAATCTGACACTTGTTGCTTTAGTAAATGAAATAGCCCTAAACTTTAAATAAACAGAGCAAAAGTAACACCAATACCAGTCTTTAAAATTTGTCATTTTAAAGTTAAATCAGTCTTTGCTGCTGTCTATTTGCTCTGGAGAGGGATGGCTAACCTTGAATGTTTCAGTTACATAATCAATATTGTAGCTGCAAAGTTGTGCTTTAAAGAGCTGCAGCAGCTTAAACATGTTTTAAGGGCAGAATCAGTTTGATTTTCCAAAAAAAAAAAAATGTATAGACCTCATACTAAATAATCAAATCCCTCTCTATCATGACTTGTGAGCTACTAGCAGTGTGTGTGTGTGTGTGTGTGTGTTTGCAGAGAGCCTGCCCTCTGCCTGGATTTTCTTGTTTGTCTGAGCTTGGGTGGCATCAGCCTCTGTGCAGAAGGTGTGCTGCTCCGAGCCAATCACAGCGCAGCGCCGTGCCAGATCGATAGCACCACATCCAGTAGATTGAAGATTGAAGATGCTTTATTGCCAATTCTGCAGTTATGTGCCAGACATACAGAGAATCGAAAAAAAAAAAACCAACAACATTTGACTCTGACCTTATCCACGGTGCAAACAGTGCAAAAAAAGGTAAGTTTAAGAAAGAGTGCAAAAAAAAGTATAAAAACACAATTAAATAGTGCAAAAGAAAAAAAATGCTTTAAAAGCGATACAAGGAAGCTACAAAAATCACGGACTGCGTAAAAAAGTATATCTAGCGAAGAGAAAAACGCCAAGTGGATAAAGCTCGATCCACAACAAGAGTGAGTCTGGGGTTGGTGTTCCTTGGTTGGTGAGGAGGATGAAGAGCGACGCCATGTTGGTCACCATCAGTTTAGCCAGAGAGAAAATAATGCCGACTTCCTTTAAAGAGATTGACTCTCAATAAAACGATAAAATAAAAATCAAGTAGATGAAACAAACCCGGCAGGTCTCGGTTAGTTTCCTGTAAACATGACGCTGCAATCAGGAGCGAATGCAAAAAACTACCAGCAAGTTTAAAACAAAACTGTCAAACTTACTGACTCAAACTTGTAATGACCAAATCAAATACGCCTTCCATCGTGTTCAGACCTTTACCTCGTGATTTTCTCCTGCGGCTTTCCTTTCTCTTGCCTCTCGCGGTTGATCATTAATCCTGAATATCAACTTTAAAGCAGGAAAGAGAGACAGACAGAAACTCAACAGCAATTTTCAGCTCGGGAACGAGTCCTTCCTGCCGCTGAACTGATTGAAAAATCAAACTGACCTTTCGCCGGCCGTCTCCGCTTAATGAGGCAGAAGTGAAAAATAAAGGCCATTTAGTGGCTGCCGGTCCGCCGCCTCGGATTGCAGCATCCGTCAGAGGAATTAACGGCGTTTCTGTTACGTTAAGATACAGCGATTTATGGCGCGTAATGCCGCGAAGGATTAGACGGCAAGAGGAGCAGAAGACAGGAGGAGGAGGAGTAGGAGAAGGTTAGGACGGGACAGGAGAGAGGGAATGAGAGGTTTTTTTTTTCGCCTGGAGAGAAGTGAAAGTAGAGAAATGGAAACGAGAGCAACTCACCTTGTTTTGTTCCTCGCCGACTATACCATCACTTCCTCCCTGCTCTCCTTTCCACTTCATCACTTTCTCCTATTTATAGTTTTTTTTATCCGCATTTGTTTTGTTATTTTACTGATTGTTTCTATTATATTTTACATTTTATTTTATTGTTTTATATTCCATTCAGTATCTTCTTGAGTTTTATTATTGATGTGTTTTATTGTTTTACATCTTTTTATCACTTGTATGATTTTTATTTCATAATTCTTCTTTTATTTATTTCTCTTCTATCTATTTATTTATCTATTTATCTATTTATGTACTTATCTATTTATTTATTTCTATCCATATTTCATGAGTGTGCGTCGATCTTATAGTCCTTTACTTCTTATTTTATGTTTGTCAATCAAGATGGAAAGCACTTTAAATATCATGCATTTGTTTGAAAGGTGCTATATAAATTAAATTTGATGGATTGATTTCTCCTCTGTGTCCTCTGCCACCTCCCTATCTTCTGTCTTCTGCTCCTCCTGCTGTCTAATCCTTTGCAGCGCTCTACAGAAATCTCTTTACTGGGACCAGGTCCTGATATCGATATTTAATGATGCTTGTTAATGATACCTTTTTGTCATGGTGTCAAAATGAAAGGACATAGCTCATTATCTGTACAAACACTCCTTCAAATTTGATGGTTTGACTCCATTCTTCTTGACTCCCAGCGACCCAGAGAGCAGAATGTCACTGGTTTAGACACTCCCATGTTTTAGATTTAACAATTAGAGACTTCAGTAGCAAAGAGTTCACAGAAACTGAAATGGAGCACAAAAAAGGACAATGGACCGTTTTCCATGGTCATTGGAAAAAAGGAAATGGCAATTGCTATTTTTCCTTTTCTGTCTCGATGACCATGTAGCCTGGGCCGAACTTAGAATCAGTCTCCCAGCTAGTTTTAGTCATGAGAAACCAGAATTTGATTGCTGTAAACCAGTGAAACTTCTGGCGTTCAAACGTCTGTCAAGAACAAAAACACACTGGTAGACACAAATGCAGACAGGCAGGCAGGCAATCAGTTCTCAGTGTCGTTTATTTCAGTCCAGGTCAGAATCCATAGAGGCAAACAGACAGGCGGAGGTACCAAGACGACAGGCAGAAGGGGTCAAAAACCAGGCAGGAAATCTCTCAGGCGAAGGGGCAAAGGCGAAACTCAGAAAAACTCGGAACAAACAGGTCAAACACAGAATCTTAGGCTACGTTTACACGTACACGGGTATTTTTAAAAACAGAGACATTTCCCTTCGTTTGTGCCCTTCTTTTACACGCAAACGGCGAATTCGCCTCTGAAAACGATTCTTTCTAAAAACTCCGGCCAAAGTGGAGATTTAGGAAAACTCCCGTTTCGCGTTTGCATGTAAACTGAGAAAAACACAGTTTTAGGCAGCCGACGTCACATTATGCACCAAAAGTGTACGCAATGTTTACATTTGGCTATGGTGATCATAGACATAATATACGAATATTATGTCTATAATGGTGATGATCACGGATGCATTCAGTGTAGCAGTCGCATTTCTATTGGTGCAGACACTTTTCATATGTTTGCATTTGCAAATACAGCTGCTTTTTTATATCAAGGAGCAGAGATGAATGAGGGCTCGGAGGTCAGTCTCCTCCCTCCAACACAAAGAGCCAGTCCGCGGCACCGCCAGCGTTGCCGGTTTTGGGTCCGGCCTCGGCGGACTGCTGTCTGGTTTGACTTCTGATTGGCTTGCGTGGTTTTCTCATTCCTACACCGCCGCCCATAGGCTTGGCGTAGTTATGATGGCGCTCAACGGCGTATTTATGCGGGTTGATATAAACGCAAACTTTTTTGAAAACGATGCTGTGTGCACGATGTTATTTTGGAAAACAGAGGGAGGGAAATATTCGTTTCTCAAAATACCCGACTACGTGTAAACGTAGCCTTAATCAGTAAACGCTGATGAACGCGAATGTTGCTACAAGAGACAAGCAGATAGGCAGGTTTTTTATCCCTTGGCAAGCTCATCAATGCCTTTTGTGGGAGTAGATCATTTTTTAATGCTATTTTTACGACTCCTCAAAAATACCAAGCAAAAAACATAAAATAAAAAGTCCCAAAGCTGTGATTGTGAGAAACATGATGCATCGCTGTCGACAACCAAACAAAGGGCTGTCCCATTCCCTTTTTACTACTTCAGCCCCTTGCAGCCTCACGCACTCAGTCACTTTCCAGGTGCAGCTACTTAAGTCAGTGAGGGCTCAGGGCCCAGGGCTTAGGGAGGAGATTGAGATTCAGCCATTGTCCTCATCTCCCTCACCTGCCTCCTCATGCACACCTGGTTCCCATCCTGCTAATCATCTCCACCACTCTGCAGCCTATTTAACCCCGGCTCAGATCTCTTCGCCAGTTTGTCCTGTACCATGCGTGGTAACGTCCCGGCTCTCTTGTGAATTTTGCTCTGCTTGTTTGCAACCTATTTTTGACTTTGGGCTCTTTTGCTCTGCTTCTAGACGGTCTATTTCTGTGAGCTAACAAACACCATGTAGTCAAAATTTTGTAGATAGTGATGGCGAGATGAAGCTTCATAAAGCTTTGAAGCTTTCCAGCCAATTGGTTCGCAAAAAGGTTCATTTCTCGAGGCTTCATGCACACACAAACCCCCCCTGCTGGTGAAAAACTGCAACACAGGCAGATTTCTTAAAGGTCATTTCACCTACAGTATTTGTGATACACTCATGGCTCTCTTGCAATGGTGCGGGCATGGGAATAATAAATTCATCTTCATATAGGCCTATGTATTTCATGTATGGTTCATGGATTCATTCAAATAAATATAATTTCTATTGTTTAGTGTATATGGGTGTGTAACGTGGCAAACCAATGAAGTCTAATGCTAACTGTCAAATGCTTGTCAATATATAATTTCTGTTGATATTTGAAGAAATCATATAATAATGACGGGGACAATTGTATTATAAAACTGTTGTAGTGTTAACAAGGCAGGGGACAGTGATTGTGCTTATGAACATGGAGGAGGCCAGTAAATATGCTTGTGCAACTGATGTGGGGTTTATTCATTTTTATTAAGAAACAGGATTTGTTCGACAGTGCTGGGATTCAGACGGTTCCTCTTTTTGGAAATTACTTCTCCTGCTTTGGAGAACACTCTTTCGCATGGCACTGAAGAGGCTGGGGTGCACAAGAACCCCACGGCAAGCTTGTACAAGTTGGGATAGATGGACTTCTGCTTCTCCCAATATTGAAGGGGGTCCTCTGTCCCGGCAATGTTTGGTTCAGACAGATATCGCTGAACTTCAACTGTGGCATCAGCGGTCACATTCTGAGTTCCTCTAGATTCCTTCACTGTGGCATCTAAATGGCTCCACAGTTTGTTTCCTAAGAAGAATAAACAGATAATGTAAGTGAGGGTCGTAAATCAAATTGACTTTAAACCAAAGCAAAAATAATTACCTGGTCTTTTAATTACAGCATCCTGTGATGATGATGCTGCAGCTGGAGATGGCTGAGAATCAGTCGCCCTGATAACATTAGCACACTCCGAGGTGAGACGTTTCACTGCTTCATTAGCCTGTGTTGGGCTAAAGAAGCAAATTGTTTTGTATCTAGGGTCCAGTAATGTCGCCAGAGACATAATGCTCATGCTCTGCAAATTGTGGAGCTTCTCCCTCAGGAGCCTGATGAGGTGCTCTCCCAGTTCTCCTGCCAGTGGAGTTGTTGCTTTTGTTGCCTCTTCTTGGAGCATCCTTTCCACCATTTTTAACAATGGTACCACTTTTGGGCCAGAAACCCTTTTTTCCCCTGATAGCTCCACAGTGGCTTCATGGAATGGAGCGAGGATAGACAGGCACCCAGTGACATTGCTATATTCTTCCGAGGTCAGTGCAGGGATGTCAGTTTCAAGGCCGGCCAAAGCTGCCCCCACAGGCTCCCTGAGATCCACCAGTCGCTGCAGCATTTGAAAGGTGCTGTTCCATCGAGTTTCAACCTCTTGAATTAGTTTGAGCTGTGGTTTCCCCATCTGCTCCTGAACAAGTGCAAGCTTCTCCTTTAAAGACAAAAAAGGAAATAATGTTGTGACATGTGCAACAATATAAAACAAATACATAGAAATAGATGTGAAAATAATGTCAGTGAGCTAACCTTTGTAGTTGTGCTGCTTCTGAAATGCCCCACTAGCTTCCTTGCCCTGGCACGAATAGAGGACAGCACAGGGGTCAGGTCAAGAGCCTTCTTCACAATCAGATTGAAGGTGTGCGCAATGCAGATTGCATGGCACAGCCTCAGCTCCCTGCCACAGGCAATCATGTTGGGTGCACCATCCGTCACCAGACATGTTATTTTTGATGTGATTCCCCATTCCTCCATGAGGGATGTTTTTACACGAGCCAAATTTTCAGCTGTGTGTGACTGTGGAAATTTCACTGCGCCAAGTGAAGTTGATCTCAGGCATGTATTGCCATCTATAAAATGGCAGGTTACGGCCAGGTAGGCATCCATGTTAATGGATGTCCACATGTCTAAGGTCAAACTCACTGCAGCCTTCTGGACCTCAGCTTTGGCCTTCTCTTTCTCTTCCTGGTATTTTGCCTCAACCATAGCCTTTACAGCCTAAAGGAGGCTCAAAGTGGTTCATTTTTTAAATGTAATACTACTGACATACTTGATATGTGTCACCAAACACGCCTTCCTTGTTGGGAGAACATAGGTTGGATCCAATTTAGCAACAAATGCCCTAGATCAGGGGTGTCAAACTCGTGCCATGGAGGGCCAAGAGGCTGCGGGTTTTCATTCCAACCAACAACTCCACCAGGTGATTTCACTGATTAGTCCCGCCTCTCTGTTTGGAGGTAGGGTGATCAGTGAAATCACCTGGTGGAATTTTTGGACTGGACGGTAATCACCGTGTGTGAAGGAACGTTATCGCAGGTCCTTCCTTCCTGCAGCCGTCAGACTCTATAACAACCAGTGCTCCCAGTAGACCACACACTCTCCAGGACTGCACTGACTGCACTAGAATGCACACTCTCAGCACTTTAACTACCCCCCCCACCTCCCCTCCCACGTACACACATACACACACACACTGCACACACGTAAAGATGAGAGGGAAGGGGTGATCCCATAAGGCTGGATCAAGTGTGACAGTTCCTGAGACCCAGGTCCGGGAGTCAGGTTCTGCCACTTGGTCTCATGGGTTCACACTAACCCTGAACCTCCGGAGTGTGTTGTCCCCCAGGTTTTGGGTTATTTTCTTCTGTTGTTTAAATTGTTCACATAGTATTTTTCTACATTCCTTGTTTACAGTATTTATATTGCTCTTTGGTAGTTATCTGTATATACTGTGACTATGACTGGTAAAATCAGCCAAAGTCTGGTAATTTTTAAATGCCCGGTGAAAATATTCCCTCTAAGCACAATTTGAATTTTATTAAAACAGTCAATTTTCACGTAATTTTATTTATTTATTTATTTTTAAAAATAGCCTGCGTGACCCCTGTCTCCAGTGTACGAGAGAGAGAGAGAGAGAGAGAGAGAATTTTTTTGAATTTAACACAGACCTTTATTAAGTTGATTCTGTTTTCACAGGTTTTCCTGTTTTCAGCGGTCACAAAACAAATTCATACAAAATACATAAAAAAACAAAAACCAGGACAGGAAAGTCCCTTTAAAAGTTCAACTGCAGAGAGTTCTCTGTGACTGAGCACAGGACGTCCTGCACACCCCACATGTCCACAAACACTGAAGTCCTATTGGTCAGCTTGTAGAAGGCAAACTCCACCCTGAGTCGAGCCGCCAGCAGCCCGCTCAGCATCAGCACCGCGTCCTGCGACCCCTCACCCCGCAGCCGGTTCTTCCTCGTTTTCCATATGGCTAATTTAGCCAGCCCTGAAACAAAGTTCAATAATACATGTACATTTTTTTTCTTTGCAGAGTAGCGTGGACCATAGATGAAAATACAAGCAGAAAATTTTTCTCCCAGACCCTGAAACCACGACTGCAGCCGGCTAAACAATCTGGCTAGCCGGGAACATTGGAGGAACAGATGTTGTACAGTTTGTCTGTGAACAGAAAGGACAGCCGTCCCCTGTGCCAGGATCAAGGTGCACCAGATACCTGTTTGTAGCTATGGCCCCATGTACAATCCTCCACTGGAGGTCACCCGTCCGTTTTTCAACAGGGGGTTTGTACAGGGACCACCAACAGCCCCTCAGGGACGATCCCCTGCCAAAAAACACTGTCCACCTCGACGCCTTCACCCCTGCCAGAGAGCGTAGGTTTGACACCTTCACACTGATGTGATAGGCTGCTTTTTTTCCCAGAGTCTCAAGTTCTCCCAATTCTGGGGTCTTAAGACACAGCAAAATGTCCTCCTCATCCTGCCACTGTCCCACAGCAGGAGAGACAGCCAGGGAAGGGAAGACATACTCATACTCATCATCCCATTGGTCAGCTAGAGTACGATCTTCAGCAAACGCTCTGAGGGCTTCTGGCAGGGAAGCACAGACCTCCTCCACCAGCCTGAGCAGCACCCGGTTGGACCTCATGTTCAGCCGTTCAGCCAAACAGCTGGTGGGGGTCTTCGTGAGATGGCCCAGCTTGACACAGCCAGCCTCTCTCAGTCTGGATCTCAGGCTGCTGGATGAAGACAGAACCCGAGAGGTGATGAAACTGTTTCCAAACAGTGGCTCCTCAAAGAGCCACATCCCAGGTGTCATTACAGCCTTCCTTTTTGGTGTTAAAATCTGCCATGCCTGTAAAACTGACTGATAAAATGGAGTCAGACCACTCAAGTCTACAGACTGGGGCTGGAGTAAAAACAGGTGTTTATCATAACCCAGCCTCCCAGCCTTTCTCAGCAGCACACAAGCAGTGTCTGTCCATGGCAGGCCGAAGCTGTACAGCAGTCTCTGGGCCGTTTGCAGCCTGAAGGCTGTGATCCGAGACGCGATGTCCACCAGTCCCTGTCCTCCCTCCTGCACCGGCAGGTACAGGATAGCTGATCTCAGCCAGTGATGTCCCGACCAGAAGAAATCAACAGCTGCTCTCTGAATACCCTCAATCAGGCCCCTTGGTGGAGGGAGGACAGTTAGTCTGTGCCAAAGGGTCGAGGCGACCAAGTTATTGACAATTAGGACCCTTCCCCTGTAGGAAAGCTGAGGTAGCAACCATTTCCATTTAGACATTCTGGCACACACTTTCTCCATGACACCCTCCCAGTTCTTCATTTTAAACTCCTCTGTTCCCAAAAAAACACCCAAGATTCTCAAGCCCTGCCGCCCCCAGCTGAGCTTTCCTGGTAGCTTTGGTGTTTCTATTTCAGCCCACTGCCCAACCTGCAGAGCTTCACTTTTCCCCCAGTTAACTTTTGCCGATGATGCCTTTTCATATGTACTTAAGCTGTTGCTCAATGCCTCTACATCTTTTTGGTCTTTGATAAAGACATTTATGTCATCAGCATAGGCCGATACCACCAGAGGGGGGCGCTGAGGCAACCCAGGAAGCAAAAGACCTGACCCAGCAGAGACACAAAACCATCACCAAAACCAAAAGCCCTTAAAGTGGAAAAAAGAAAAACATGGTCAACCCTATCAAACACTTTCTCCTGATCAAGTGATACAATCCCCACATTAATACTGTACATTTTACAAATATCGATCAAGTCCCTCATGAGGAAAAGATTGTCCATAATAGATCTGTCAGGTACACAGTATGACTGGTCTCTGTGGATAATCGTTTCCAGAAAGTCTTTAAGCCTGTTGGCCAACACTTTAGATAGAAGTTTATAGTCTGTGCACAACAATACAACTGGTCTCCAGTTCTTAAGTAAGGCCAAGTCTCCTTTTTTTGGCAAAAGTGCAAGAACTGCATTCCGACAGGATGCAGGTAACAGGCCAGTCTGAGAACACTCCTGCAGCACCTCCCACAGATCAGCTCCCAAACACCTCCAGAAATGCTTGTAGAATTCTGCAGGCAGTCCGTCCAGTCCAGGAGCTCGACCATTCGCCATCTGACCCACAGCGGCAGTCAGCTCCTCCAGTGAGATGCCAGCATCCAAGGCAGCTCTGTCCCCAGTGCTCAGTTGAGGAAGCCCCTGGAGCAGCTCCTCCACACACGCTGCACTACAGTCCTCCCTCCTGAAGAGGGTGCTGTAAAACTCTGTGGCATGCTGTCTCATTTTTGTTGAGTCAGTAGTCACAGTGCCATCAGGGAGGCGGAGACAGAACATTTGTTTGGCCTGGGATACAGACTTCTCCAGGTTGAAAAAGAAGGAGGTGGGTGCGTCCATGTCCCTGACAGTGGTGAAAGGGGACCTGACCAAAGCCCCTTTTACTCATTCTTGTAAGAATGAACTGAGCAAAAATGTAAAATGCATCAGTTCCTTGTCAGACACTGGGCGTTTAGAACAGCAAATGTAAAAGCTTTCATGAACCGGATTTTGTTTTAATCTCTAGTATGTCGTTGCATCAGTAGCCAAGTGATAGGAGTCCAAAGTTACAAAACAAACATGTATTTATATGAATATGGCGAGGATTATCCTTTGATGTAAAAACATTCATTAAAAATGGGGGCTTCACAGTTAAATTTATATTTGCTCGTGAAAATCAATAACTTTAACAGACGGTGACAGAGCTGGAAAAAGAGAGATGCGAGGCAGGTAGGTAATGGAAAGACAGGGGAATGAAGAAGACGAATGTAAGGATAGATGGATGGATGGATGGATAGATGGATGGATGGATGGATAGATGGATGGCAGGTAGCTCCAGCAACATTCCAGCAGCCAAGACTGGCCTCACTGTCCTGAGTGTGTGTTGCGGCTGCTTACTTTCTCCATGTCAGTTGTGTGAACGTTCATTACGCCTTTGCGTAGCGCATTTTAAAGGCGAGGACAGGGGCTCATTTGATTGGTTTAAAGTGAATCGTCTGTGTCAAACCCACTCTACGCCTTCTCTCCTCCCTTGCGCCGGTAGGGGGAATGGCGCAGTAGTTGCGCCAAGGCGCACGGCGTGCCAAAATTGCAAAATCCACTTGGCCACACCCAGTTGGCGCAGCGCAGCTGCGCTGCGCCTCCACCTCGCCTGGTCTGCGAAAATAGAGCCCGAGGTGTCTGTTCTGGTAAATTTAGCCTCAGAACCCTTGTAAATAGATAATTTGCTGGACTGCCACACTGGTCTTGGTGAACCCGTCCTTCAACGCTGAAAGAGATGAGTTAAACTTTAAGATGTGAAGCTTTTTCCACAATCGTGCATGACAAAATGAAGTCTGCATATTTTATTTAGAGAGTTCAAGATACATTTTGCAAGGCTGTTACCCCTTTTTTTTAAATGTCATTTTAAACAGTTTAAGTTCCCTTTGACCTTCAGCAGCTTTGAAATGATGCACCTCCATTGATGCCTGTCTGAACAGGGATCCACTTTGAAATAAATAAATAATAAAAGAAAGGAGTCTGACGTCCTCCAAGGATCTTTTATTTCATTTCTTCTGTATTTGGTGCAGCAGTGCATTATACATACACTAAAAAGTTCTTCCAATACTTGTGATTCTATGATGTGTGTGTTACTTGCTTGTTTAATTCATTTTATTCAGCCTGCGGCGCTGATAAGAAGCACCGTACACACACACACACACACACACACACACACCCCTTATCAGTCCGGCTGGTTCTGCCCACTTTTCGGATGGTGCCATTAAAGAGCTGCTACTTGGTACCCATGTGTCAGTGTGATGGTAGGAGGATGATGATAAGACGATGCAAGGGGACGAGATTATGGGAGATGTGTATCGTGACGACAGGAGAGGGGAGGAGAGATGATGGGAGGTGAATAACAGATTTGTATCGTGAGGATAGGAGGAAGAGGGAGCAGATTGTATTTCATGCGACGGAGAGGAAAAAAAAAGGAGATTGAGGTTGGAAGAGGTGAGGAAAAGAGAAGAGGAGGGAAAAAAAGGAAAGGCAAAACAGGGAGGATGAGGAGGAGGCAAACAGACGTGGCCATTTAAAATCAATAGCCAAAGCAGCACGCAGTTTGTGTCGCAGCGCTGCCAGGAGTGTGTGTGTGTGTGTGTGTGTGTGTGTCAACATGGGAGACACAGAGTGTGTTCTCTGCGAGTGTGTGTGTGTGATGTGATCTGTTAGACACTGCCAACATGTTGAATGTCTCTCCCTCCGTCCTCCAGCAGGATCGATTTTAACCAGATGAAAACAGGAGGGAGGAAGAAAACAAGGAGACAGCAACAGCGGCAGCGCCTCCTTAATCAACCCGGCTGCTCGACCAATTAAACGCTCAACTACTGAGCCGTGTGGAGCAGCACTGACTCCAGTTACACTCTGCCTGCCAGGAAACCTTAAATATAAAGTCTTGTTTTTTCCCCTCAAATGCTTTGATAAAGAGAATCAAACAGCCAAGAGCTTTGCAAATGCCTCCAATCCAGAAGGTGGCATCATGATACTGACCATGCTTAGGCCAGACAAAAAACTTTTCTGGGTTCTGGTTCCCGACCGAGTGTCCCATTTGCCCCCCGCGTCAGGTTATTTTATTGGCCTCTGTGTGAAAATAAAATAAAAAAATAAAATGAAGGCACTATGCGACCGAGTGTGACCTTGGCATTGGTCAAAAGTTATTAAAGCCTTATTTGTGGTGATCTCACGTAATTTCAGAAAATAACTTCAATCATGCACCACCGACGGCACTGGCTGTGTGTGTGATTTGTCCTCGCAAACCACCAGTGAAAATAACCCGACTACAAGAGAAAACCTTTGCAGATGTAGTGAAAGAGGTGAAACAGTGCCATTGTAGGTTTGCAAGTGCAGCTGGCAAACATGACGGGGGATCCTCATGTTTGCCTGCTGCCCCCACCGTGGACCTTGGCTCTGTGGCGGTGGGCGTGATGGGTGTATTTGACTTCAGGTGCCTAGCGCTGTGATGCGAGCCAGAGACACCTACCTCTGCTAGTAATAACGCTGCTCCGTCCGTTAAAAAGGTGGTAACTTATGCAAATATTGGATTAATTATATTTAAAAAGCAACCCATGCATCGTTTTCAAAAATAAAAAAAGAATAAAATAAAATAAAATCCCTACCTACCCATCCTTCCCATGAATAAATAATAAAATAAAATAAATCCCCCCCCACCCATCCTTAAAATGCTAAATAAAATAAAAATAAAATAAATTCCCTACCTACTCATGCCTTTAAATGACAAGGAACTGAAACCCAAGGTATTATTTTGTTTGGCCTTAGTCTGCATAGGTCCCCATAGGTTGTTTGTGCAGCAGCTTATGGGAGGAGCATGTGTCTGCAGACCCGGAGACTGCAGATTCAGACAGCGCCCTCTATTTCATTGGAGACAAATAATGGAAGACGATTGGTGTAAGTAGGAAACGTGTATCACATTATTTTGTTGACTTGAATTTGACACCTGTGCACTCGTGTCCTCACCCTCTGAGGAAGCAGCAAACCTGCGAAACGTCAGGGACCTCGACCAAACGAGACACGTCTGTGCTTCCACTGAATTGGAAAATTGGACTTTCAGGGACCCTTGTTCCCACACTAAAATTTTATTTATTATTTTTTTTAATATAGTTTTGATGATAATGAATACAAGTATAGATTTTAGCCAGTGGAGGCGTTCGGATTTTCAATTTTTTTTTTAAAAAAAAGGGAGGAAACCCGCCACTTTCGGCACAACAAAGACACCAGTGCACGAGCAGGAAACGCAGGGAAAGAGGGAATACCACCTGCTCCCTGAACTTAAAACGAACTGTTTATACTTTTGTGCAAACTTATATGGACTCTTTTTGAACTTGAGTGAGGTTTTGTTGAGCTGATTCCACATGCCCACATCATCTCGACACGGAACCACAGCCGCCGCTGCCGCCATCGCCGCGGCAAACTGCAAGGAGAGCAAAGGAGAGAGGGAGAGAGACTCACCCGTTGCTGCTGGGGCTGGCGACGGTGGCGCCGAAAGTCGAGCCAGCTCCACTGAACTACAGGTATGCTGACACTGGTGTAACCCGGGTAACCATGGTTACCGATCTCAATATAAGCTCCGGGTTACGAGGTCACTTCCTCTTCCGCCTCTTCCTCCGCATGTTATGCGAGTGTTTGGTTGTGTTGTTGCTGCTACTAAACTTATGGTCTACTCCCGCTATAAAGTTGTGGGTTCTACATTCAACGGTGAGTAGAGAGTCGTTACATGGCTAGGTGTCACCCGTTGTCATTTTTTTCTAAGAATTGTTAAAATGGTTAATATTGCGACCGAGTTACACGGTCGGCGTGTTCATTGCTAACGCTAAATGTATGTAAATTGCCAGTTGGGTTAGCTGGTTAGCTTACCTTGTGATTCGCACAGTAGCAATGTGTGTGTGTGTGTGTGTATGTGTGTGTGTATATATATATATATATATATATATATATATATATATATATATATATATATATATATATATATATATATGTGTGTGTGTATATGTATATATATATATATGTGTATATGTATATGTATATATATATATATATGTGTATATGTATATATATATATATATATATGTGTATATGTATATATATATATATATATGTGTATATGTATATATATATATATATATGTGTATATGTATATATATATATATGTATGTATATATATATATGTGTGTGTGTGTGTGTGTGTGTGTGTGTGTGTGTGTGTGTGTGTGTAATTCTGTGATATTTATGCCGGCTATAAATTGTTGAGTTTATGATGCTGATAAATTGTTGAACTTATGATGCAATTGAATGTTGTACAGCAGGAAAAAAAAAAAAGAAGAAATTTAAGTTGAATGTTAATATTGTTGTTTGACCTGACCTTTTAGGTCAGGTTTTTTTGTGGGTTTTTGTTTTTCCTCTCCCCGAGGATTTTCCAGTGATCTGCACTATAGATGGCGAGCTACCTCGAACTTAAGGGATCTTCAGTTTCGTCCGTGAGCTACCTCGAGCTTAAGGGATCTTCAGTTTCGTCCGTGAGCTACCTCGAGCTTAAGGGATCTTCAGTTTCGTCGATGAGCTACCTCGAGCTTAAGGGATCTTCAGTTTCGTCGATGAGCTACCTCGAGCCTTCATCTTCATCTTCGTTTTCATCTTCGTCTCCCTTCACCCCCAACGTGTGGTAGGAAGAGAAACAAACTGAACTTCTCCTTTCACTCTCAGGAACATTAAACTGGACTGTGAAAAGACATTAAGACATTTAAAGAAGGGCCTATATTTTTGTTATTTATTTAATTTTTTTATTTATTTTTTTTCTCTCATTGTGAAACTTGTGTGTTTGTTATACTGTTGGTGACTAAAACCAGTCATAAAAGATACATTTGTTGAAATCCGAACCTGCCTGCTGTGTTATTCTTTGGCACTCACACCTTTAGGCTCCTTCCTGAATCCTGGGTTTTCTGATTTTCAGTCAGTTGTTCAGCAATTTAAATTCATCCTTGGGGGCATGAGGCACGGGGACAACGTAGGGACAGAGACAGGGCTCCACGGGTCCCACCCGAGCATCCAGGGCGAGCGGGGGGTGGTGGGGACGGGGGCTTGCTAGGGCCAGACAGCAGGTTAATTCAGCCGTTAGGAGAGCATTGGATCCACACACCAGACAAGCAGCCAAAAATTATTTCAAGCTCAATCAAGCCATTCACCACAAGTCCAGGGATTTGTGGTGGGGACCCACCCACACACACACACACACAGGTCTCGTCTGTCCCTAGGTGGAGCCCGAGCTTCCCGGCTTGCCCTCCAGACCACCCAATGCCTACCACCGCAACCGCGAGGGGCAGGGGTCACTCCCGACATGATGCCAGGGCAAAGCACAGCCAAACCAACGGCTAGTCACCTAGAAATGGCTGCTAATGCTGCCCCATCTGAAGCCTCCACTAATAATCCTAAGAGTGGCCTGGGGGCGGCCGGGCGGCCGGACACCACGTGGGCAGGCAGCCAAAATCACATGGTCGTTGAGACCACTTGTACTCCGACCTACCACAAAGCCAGAGCGACCGAGAAGCTGCAAGACTGGCAAATTCAAGGCCAAAAGCCAATTTGGTTTCTAGGAGACTCCAACCTGAACCGCATTCCACCACAAAACCACACTAATATTCAGACTGACAATTACCCGGGAGCCAATTTTTATCACTTTCTTAAAATTTGTGAGAAAACACCTGTTCACCCCCATGTAAAGGTTCTGGTCCTCTCGGTGGGCATCAATAACTGTGACCAGGACCCTAATAAAACATCTATTAAACAACTGTGTGCAATGTACAGGGCGGCCCGAACCACTTTCCCTAATGCTAGCATTTACTTTCCATGCCTCAACTTTTCTCTCTCTCTAGCTGAGGATCAACAATCCAATCTGCAGGAGATCAACGATCACATCTTCAGCCATTTACCACGCTTAACTACAGGAACAGGTTTCACACGGAGCGTGACCAGATTCACTGGACGCAGGAGACCGGACCGCATGTTCGACCACTGGTGTGCCCTACTAAATTTATAAATTATTCTACATCCATCCAGGTACCCAGGAGAGTGAGTCCACTTCCTCCGGCTCAAGGTCATCTCGGCCCTCAGAAAAAACCCTAGTCTCAGCGATATTCTGGTTAGGGCCACCTTTTCTCGGAGTGGGGTGGCCTTGGAGGAGCAGTGGGACAGGCTGAGGGCGAGGAAGGTCCTCTCCAACCGGCACAGCGGGCGTAGTGAGCCAGTGTCAGGCTCCTTTAGCCTAAACCCTGACCCTTATCCTCCCTCACCTGCTCAGCCGTCCCCAGCCACCTCCACCCCCCAACCACAGAGGACCAGGAAGGTGACCTGGGGACCCCTCCACCGACCCCTCAACCTTACAATCCATTACACTCAGCACCCAATCCAACGTCTCCGTGTTCACTTCTGACACAATTCTCCCATTTTCCCAACAGTCTGATGCTGCTGACGGCCTGGAGAGCCAGACAGCGGACCCCCTCACGAGGCAAAACCCTGCAACCGAGGGAGTCGGCTAAAATGATGAAAGGGTTTAACATCCAACCTGGTCTACTGTATTCGTTGTTAGTTATGTCACATGGTATACATTGGCGAGACCAGCAAAGCGCTCCGGGTCCGACTCAAGCAACACTTGAATCGCATTCGGAGGGGGAATTACAATTCGCAGTTGGCATTACATTTCAACCTGCACGGGGCCCAAAACCTCACTATCCACGGCCTAGAAGCGAATCCGGGCTGGACCGGCGGACAGAGAAGGAGGGCAGAGGGAAGTTGGATCAACCGGCTCGACACCTTGGCCCCTAAGGGCCTTAATGAAGCAGGCCTCAGATCCGCTCCGACCCACCTGGACAGGGAGGAACTGCGTAGGGACCTACAACAGTATCACAGACGCATTAAACTTATCCACCACTTCCAACACAACATCCATGAGGGGGTGCCCTTCACCCTGCCGTCTGGCTAGGAACCCAAATGGGCCAGCTGGACGGCAGGGTCAAGACCCTCATTAGAACTGATACACAACATCTGGCCACCTATGCTCCGCCCCGGGCCGGAGGGGGTGCCCTCCGACCGGGGGCGGAGCAACACATCATCAAATCACTACAGAACAATCCCCATATTATAAAGCCGGCCGATAAAGGGTCCAAAATTGTTATCCTGGACAAGCAGCAATATGCTCTGGAAGCCAATAGACAACTGGCAAATGTCAAATATTATAAATCCATACCCGGCAGTATACAATTGGACACAACAAAAAATCCGTACAGTAATAATGCAATTACACAGTAAGAAATTCCTTACCGCCAAGCAGAGGGACTTCCTCTTTGGTCCGGATGATCCCCGCAACAGACAGTTTTATTTATTACCTAAAATACACAAAGAACCACATACATGGACAGTTCCCTGCGCAGTTCCTCCCAGGCGGCCCATCGTGTCGGACTGCAGTAGCGCAACATAATGTTGCGCAATATATCGACTCATTCCTGGGTCCCCTCCCCTGCAGGCACCCCAGCTATCTGCGGGACATGTATGACTTTCTAGAGAAAATCCGACTGCTCACCCTCCCGGCTAGCGCCCAATTATTCACAATAGATATCGACAGCCTCTATACGAATTTCAACATGCAGCTCGGATTAGACGCGGTGCGTAAAATCTTCCGTCGGTACCCAGACAAAAACCGGCCAGACGACGAGCTCCTGAAGCTGTTGGAGATCTATCTCAAATACAACAATTTTGAATTTGACGGCAAGCAGTACCTGCAAGTGGAGGACACGGCTATAGGGCATAGACATGCGCCCTCCTACGCAAACATTTATATGAGTGAGTGGGAGCGAGAGGCGCTAGCCAAGTGCCAGTTAAAACCATGCTTTTATTACGGGTTCTTAGACGACATCATCGGAGCGTGGCCCCATGGACAAGACACATTTCAACAGTTCATACACACCCTCAACACTCATCACCCATCCATCACTGTTAAACACCAGCTAGACCCATGTGAGGTCAACTTCCTCGACACCACGGTGTTTATGGAGAGCATGCCCGACGACCGGAGGAAGTTGCTCACACGGGTCTATTTCAAGCCCACCAACACACACGCCCTCCTCCATAAAACTAGCTTTCATCCCAGACACACCTTCAAAAGTATAGTTAAATCACAAATTATCCAGTTCCATAGAATATCATCCAGACACATAGACTTACAGCACGCCATAACCCTTCTTTTCCGCAGCCTTCGCTCAAGGGGCTATTCCACACGCTTCCTCAGATCTGTCAAGAGCAGCACGCTGGCATCTCTCGCTCCCACTCACGCACCTGATGGCGTAGGTGTGCTGAGCAGGTGGCGGCAGCATGAGAGGGACGCGACCGCGGGTCAAGAGCTCATCATCCCCTTGGTCGCCACCTACTCCAAACAATACATACAGCTGCATAGCCAATGGAAAAATTACTTCCAAACTCTGCTGTCCAATCAGGACCCCTTCAAGGACCGCAGGGTCATTTCGGCATTGCGCAGAAACCCGAACCTGCGGGATGCGCCAGTGAGGGCGAAATTCTGCAGGAGAGTGGGTGGCAACCCGGGGGAAACAGTAAGTAAGTAAAATTTTATTTATACACCACCCTTCGCGGTACGAATACACAGAGTGCTTTACAGTAAAAACAGATAAAACAAAAACAGTCAGGTGACTGTCACATCATTATTAACATAGACATCACCAACAACAACATCATTAATAATAATGCCATAGCTATGTGTGAGAGGCAGTGCAACATAAGGTGCAAGTGCATTATTTCACCAGCAAAAACGAACAGACTATACACTGTACAAATGAAAATAAAAGAACCTGGAGAAGGCGTAACCTCAGGCCTATGTTAAGAAGGCTAGCCGGAAAATATGTTTTCAGCTGCTTTCTAAAGCTATCCACGGACCGGGCATCTCTCAGAGCCTGAGGAAGTGAGTTCCAGAGGCGTGGTGCCACTGCTGCAAAGGCCCGATCACCTTTAGTTTTTAATTTGGTGCGGGGCACTACCAGGAGCCCCTGGTCAGCTGACCGCAGAGAGCGACTGGGGGTGTGATGGTGGATGAGGTCACAGATGTAACTGGGAGCAGAGCCGTGGATAGCTTTAAAAGTAAACAGTAGTACCTTGTATTGGATCCTGAAGTGAACCGGTAACCAGTGTAGGGCGGCAAGTATTGGTGTGATATGACATGATTTCTTAGACCTAGTGAGTAATCTGGCAGCTGCATTTTGGACCAGTTGGAGACGGTTTATGGATGCTTGGTTTAAACAAGTGAAAAGTGTGTTACAATAGTCGAGCCTGGAGGAGATAAATGCATGTATGGCCATCTCCAGCTCTGAGTGCGAGATGACAAGACGCAGTTTGGCAGTGTTTCTTAAATGAAAGAAACAATTTCGACTCAGAGACTTCACATGATTATCCAGTAACATTAACACAACGAGGAACCAGCTCAGACGGCATGCTGCCGGCATAGGCGCGACCATCTTGCTGTCATGCCAACTAAAATACAAATAGAAATATTATTAATAACAAGAAAAAATTTAAATTAAGTAATAAATAATTTAAATTATCCCCTAACCGGTGGAGACATCACCCCTAAATTTTCCTACAATGGTGGATGTTCTCTTGACCCCTTCCCCCCGAACCTGGGCCTACAGGGGAATCAATTTGCCCCTTGATTTCTTTTTTCTTGTGTTGTTAGTCCCTTTGCAGAGACTCAACTGGAGAACCTCGCCAGGATCCAGACATTTGAATAAAATAAACTAATCTACCTATGAATTTTTGTGGTCTTAATTATTAAGGAAAATTGCTTGTTAAAATAATAAATAATATGCTATTACTATTTATTACAGCTCTGGATGGGCGGCCACCTTGCCCAGGAGTCGCCCTATTCACGTTTGATGTGTACCCTATTGTATTGCATAATACTGTATATAAATACTGTTGCTGTGCTCCTATTGTGTATATATTGAGTGCATATCCCCGCATGATTTAGCACTTACCTCCCTTTGACTTAGGATGAGGCCAAGGGTCCTCACACAGGCTCACTCCTGGGTGGGGCGGACCACCCACTGGACTACAGGAACCTAAAAATTATGGGAAATATATTTCGTTAATAGTCTGTTTCAAAATTATTAAATTATTATATGATTGTGGGTAGATAGTGTCATTTATACAGTATATTCCTTGTTGCTCTGCCGTCTGCCATCCTGCCTTCTCCCTCCCTCCCTCTCTCCCTCCTTCTCTCATAGACCACCACTACACCTATCATATGGAGTGTGGGAGGCGACAGTGTGCAGGCACCTGCGCCAGTGCACCTGACCCACAATGTGGCTACTCAGCATCAATCCATTTCACCTAACCTTCCTCCCTCTCCTTCCCTAACCCCTAACCCCAATTCCCTCCCTCTCCCTATCCCTTGACCTGCACCCTCATGCGGGTCTGAATCTGCAGTCTCCGGGTCTGCAGACACATACTATTGGCTTACTGCCCAGTATAGTTATGTTTCAAAGTTAAGCGCCCTCTAGTGGTCCTGTAAATGACAGTGTTCCCCAACCCAGTCCTCAAGGACCGCCTGTCCTGCAGGTTTTTGCTTCAGCTCTGCTCTTTCACACCTGATCCATTTAAGGGCTTCATGCTGATTGGTTGAAGCAGATCTACCTGAGCAGGGCATGCAGGAAGGTGTGTGTGACCCTTAATTGTGTCAGGTGTGCAAGAACAGAGCTGAAACCAAAACCTGCAGGACAGGCGGTCCTTGAAGACTGGGTTGGGGAACACTGCTGTAAAAAAGACACCAGTGTAGTGTTAAAGGGAGATCAAATCTGTAAGGAGGTTGGTGAATGGAGCAAACAGGACTTTCACTCAGCTGATTTGAGTTCAAACCCAAACCCGTAACCCTAACCCGGACCTTTCCCCAACCTTAGCCATTATGACAAACCATTCCCTAACCTTAGTATTTTTAGTGGCTAGCAAGCAAAGAAAGTCCTCCAGCTCATGACCCCACAGGGTATTTGTTCCTGCCCTCTATTTATTTGATGCCACTTGCTTTCAAAAGCTGGCCTAAGCCAATGTCATTTGCTAAAAAAAAAAAAAAAAAAAAAAAGTTTCATTAGGATACATACATTAAACATAAATGCATTATCAGTGGGTTTAGTAAGAGCTAGCATCAATCCAGACTAATCTAAATCAGCTCTTGTGAAAGTGTCTGAGCAAAATCCTTCTTTGCTCTTTGTTTTCTATGATCCAGTTTCCTGTTCAAGCCCGGAGCCAGAGGGTTAGTAAGAAGGACTAGATCGCCAAGAGTTAGGATAAATTTCTGAGCTCTGATTAACTCAAAATGCCTCCCTTTTGTTTCAGTGAATTCCACAGCATTACCATTTCTTATTCATCCAAATTGGCTTTATTGGAAAATCTTTAGGCTGCATTTTTAGGCAGTGTAGCTGAGAAATAATGATCCAGTTTGCCAAGTAAGTAGGCCTTATTTTATTAAGGGAAAATAATCCATGTTTTCTGCTTTGCCTCAGGCTGAGCCGCCCCAGAAAATCCAGCTGTCACTCGCAGACGTCCTGACAGCCAGGAGGAGTCAGGAGGTGAGGCGCTGAGGCGTCAGGAGGAGAGTAGAGCAAGAGTGTGGTGGCGGCAGCATAATCATGATGACAACCGACCTTTCCTCGCTCTCCAGCAGGACGGGTTTGAGATGCTGGAGAGGGAACTGTCACCACCCGCTCCCACCAGGACGGAGAGGAGTTTCATCCCAGTTTTGCTGACATCAGCCAAAGCGTCAAGAGTTTAGCAGATGTTGTCGAGCAAAGTTCTTCCCTGCAGATAAATGCCCCCCCCATCAGTCAGACCCCTGCTGCAGCGTGTCAGTGGAGCACGCACCAAATGGACTCAAACAGGAATAATAATTTGGAGTTTAAGGGGGGTGAAAAAAAGCAGTTTACATTCACTCTTTATTAGAAAAAAAGTTAGGGAATCAGTGTTTTGCTCACTGCGGCACAAAATGGCACATTGGCCAAGGTTGAGATGAATCCCCCCCCTTCACTGCAAAGCGCTTTGAGTATGTAGATAAAGCGCTACATAAAAAAAAAAAATAATAATGGTGCAGTACAGCATCGAATGTCAGTCTTTGTCCAGATGACCTGAGCTTTACCTGTAAAAGCTGAAAGCAGGGACAAAACTGAATTTTGCACTGAACGGTTTTGAAGCTTTGAAAAAGGACATGCACATCGTCTCACAGAGCAGTTTGGCCTTGTGCGTCGTCCTCACGCTGTGCTGTACATTTGTCATTTCTCATCGTCTCCAACAGGCTTTCAAGAGGAGGAGATCTTTATTTTACATGCAAGGCCGGTGTCTGCACTGTCACAAAAAAAAAGAAAAAGAAACAAGGCTAGTCATTTTTAAAGTCGTGATCAGCTCGTCTAAGGCCACCTCCTGTCTGGAAATCTGGCCCTAAAAAGTTTTAGATTTGTCTCTTGTTGCAGAGGGCGATGTCCTGCCAGTCAACATGCTGGAAACCAGAATCTCAGCCAAAGTCAAACCGGGCAAATCTGCAGTTTGACAGCTTAGATCAGGGGTTATGGGTTCTATTTCTATAAACTGTAAGACTGAATCAGTGATTTAAGGCACTAAACAAGTTTTCAGTTCAGAGGGGAAGCTTCTGCTGCATCGTCACCTCCTCATTCAGCCTCCCGACAGGTGTGTTTTATCCACACCAAGTTTAGCTTTCAGTGTCTTAGTTTTGTGTCCCCAAAGCGAGGCAGCTGGCCGCAGTGGTTGTTTGGTTGTAAACTCACGGACTAAAACAGAGGAAAGCCTAACCGCACTCACAACACTGGGGGAAAGGGTCTTCTGAAAGGTTAAACTTGGTTCCACACAGAAAACAGACATTTCTGAGGGCATCTCCCCCTCTAACACACACCAGCTGAACAGAACTGACCTGAACTGAGGCTTTTTAAAGGCTGAGCTCAGCTGTGGCCAGTGACACCTGACAACAGGCTCCGCCCACCAGCAGGTGACCCACTGCCGAGCAAACCTACATCTCAGCTTATGTCTCAGCACTACTTTTTTTTTTTTTTAATAAATCACTGCAGGAACATGATTTAGTTAAATATACTTGTCACAGTATAAAACAAAGTTCAGTGTATGAGTGATTTTGCACCAAAAAACATTGCAATTTGGTGCAAAATCACTCATACACTGAACTTTTTGTTTGTTTTTGTTTTATACTACTGTATATTTAACTAAATCAGTTTCCTGCAGTGATATTTTCATAATCAACTACGGAGTGAGGAGTTCTGTAATGTGCTCTGGAGCCGGGCCATGGAAAGCCTTGTAAGTTATAAGTAAGATTTTAAAATGGATCCTAGAAGAAACAGGTAACCAGTAAAAGGAGGCTAGTTCTGCACGGTCTGAGGTTTGGCCACGCCTCCGGCACTAAGATAGATAGATAGATAGATAGATAGATAGATAGATAGATAGATAGATAGATAGATAGATAGATAGATACTTTATTCATCCCGCAGGAAATTCTCAGTTTTTCAGCAGTATCCACAGATTACAGATTAAATAAATCAATAAAAAAGATAAAATAAAAATAAAATAAAAATAAAAAATAAAGAAAAAAAATAAAATGAAGAAAAAAAATAAAGAAAAAACAATAAAGAAAAAAAAAGAAATAAATTTTAAAAAAATAAAATAAAGAATAAGATCTAATCAAACACGGACATACACGGAGCTGCTGAAAAGGCTGCCACTCGCGTCAGCGCCGGAAGTTAGGTAAGACAGGTAAACAGTGCGTTAGTTTCAAGGTGAGCGGAGATAAAAGCATGCGTATTGCTATAAGATAAACTTGCTCCTGAACTGGCAAAAACATGATTGCTTTATGAGCATTAGCGAGTACTGATTGACTGATTAGCGAACACAGGCGGGGGGTGAAATTTTCCATGCGCCGACAGAACCTCCATTGTAGCAGCGCATGACAAAAAAAATTAGGACAAGAATCAAATGTGCATACGTTTACATAACATTACAATAACTGGCACAACACTTCAGCATACAGTGGATGTGGGACTGCCCTCCTCTGACTGATACACAAGAGAGTTTCAATCTGAATCCACTGAAGCTGTACAGGTGTCTCTGATTTCATATCCACCGTCCAGATTGTGGTCAGGCTCAGAGATGATGTCGTTCAGCCTCACTGTGTCGTTCCGGTCGGCTGATTCATGAGGCTTTTGAAGAGTTTGTCCTACTTGAGAAACTTTGTGAATATAATAAGACGTGCGTTTGAGCCGCCTTCAGTGCATTAGGGAATGTTTTTTTTTTGTGTGCAGTAAACATAAAAAACAATTGTTTAACAACAGTTTTTTCTAAGGCTTAGAGTATGTCTGGAGGGGGGTGTTTAATTGCAATGTGCTGATACAGCGTGCATCTCCAGTGAACCTTACAGCCGAGCTGTGCTGAAAAACAAAACAAAAACAAAATTAAACAAAAGAAAAAAAGAGAGAAAAAGGACTATTCTGTGACTGTGCCTCTCCTCCCGGCTCGGGCCGGTGGAGGATGGATCTGCCTGCTGAGACGGGCCGTGATGAGGCCTCGTCTAGACGTCCATTAAGCCCCGTCCACATGTTGGGATCCACCGAGGTCTGAGCCCACGCCGCGGCGCTAATTAACTCTCTCTCTCTCTCTCTCTCTCTCTCTCTCTCTCTCTCTCTCTCTCTCTCTCTCTCTCCCTCTCTCTCTCTCCCTCTCTCCTGTCTTTCCATCTATTGCTCTCTCTGTATCTGTCAATCTGTATTAGCCTACTCTTGCTTTGCTTTCCTACTGCACTTTCTCTCTCTCTCTGTCTGTCTATTGCTCTCTCTCTCTCTATCTCTCTCTCTCTTCGTCCTTTCTCTCTCCCTCGCTACCTGACAACCTGACTGAACCTGACTGTTCGCCTTGGTAATTAACTTTCCCTCTCCCCCTCCCTCCCTCCCTCTCTCTCTCTCTGTCTCTGCCTATTGCCCTCTCTCTCTCTCACTCGCTCTCTCTCTCTCTCTCTCTCTCTCTCTCTCTCTCTCTCTCTCTCTCTCTCTCTCTCTCTAGAGACAGCAAGTGGAGGAGGTAATGGAGGATGACAAAGGACTGACATTGATTCGAGCTGAGGCCTGATGATGAACACGCACACACACACACACACACACACAGTCTGAAGGATTCCCTGATAGCGCTCAGTGGCCATCCCCCTAATAAAGGTTTGGCTGTGACGGACAGCGAAAGCTTTCAGACGGCGATAACAGATATCGTCTTTTATGCATTTAACCTGCGAGGTGGGAACGTTTTCAACACTCAGCTGTTTGATGCCACGACTCAGACAAACCGCTCACTCGTCCTGCGTCGGCTAAAGCGAGAACAAAACCTGACAGCTTGATTCTCCGTGGGTAAAAATCTGGGATTGTACAATTACTTTAAATTGCTAAATTGCTGTTGCAACTCCAATTTTGGTGATTTTCGCCGTGTTAAGGGCTGCACACTCTGTTGGCTCTGAAAATATTACAAAACCCTTTCAAAAGCCGCTTGGACGAACTCCAGATTTGTCATTTTGGAGATGCGGGGGCATTTAGCCGGCATGTGGCTTCTGCAGGACAAAAATCCATTTACCGATTGAAAGTGACTGCAGACTGTTGCACATCTGTCAAACATGTTTCCCCTAGAATGTCAACATTTCAGAAATGAAGTGCATGAAAACAGTCCTCTGGCATCTCAGACGAGCCGGAGCTACAAGCAGACACGTTTGGCTGGGGCTGTTTTTAATATCAGCCAGTTAACTCCACGTCTGTGACCATTACAGATAAGGCAGCAATGAGGGAAAAACAATTCAGGATACACCCACATTTGGTGGATGAAGTGTTTAAAAGTACCATAAAGACACATTTTACTACATTTTTAGCATAAGTGGAGGTGAGGTGTCAGCTTGATAAGACACCAGCCAGTCCAAATAAAGTCATATTTCTAAACGTTCAAGGACAAAAAAGCCTGACTGCATTAATATGTTTGTTTCTGAACCATACATCTATCTAGCAATGACACCGACTCGCCAGAATACAAATAATTACTGCACACAATATGCATTTTCACATTTTTTATATGGTGACATGTTAAGTTTTTTTGCCTTTGCCATCAGGAGGTCATGACAGTGTGGATACCTGACAGAAAATGACACTGAATCCACATTTTTGCCAAGATTTGGGCTTTTAAAGGCCGTGGTCTTAAACTTTTGATCAGCTGATGAACAGCCTATTTCAGTTTAATGGTTGTTTGCAATAAATTGCTTACTCAAAAAAATTTTTTTTTGTCTCACTCCCATTTCTTCTTTTTGCATTTTGAAGCTCTACTTAGAACCTTCTTAAAATCCAACAGTGCAAAATGTAAATTCTTGCAATCCAAACTGGTCTTAAGATTTTGATCAGGAGTGTATTGTCCTTGGTGAGCATCCACATCGGGAATCAAACCCCTAAACCTGGGAGTTTCTTTATCATTATAGATTTATTTATTTCTTTATTTCATCTGATTTTATTTCTTTTTTTACTATAAATTTTCTCTGAGTAATAAAAAAAGCACTACAAATAGCATTTCTTCTTCTTCTTCCTCAGATATGACTGATCTGTAGGGACAGGCCATATGTAATCCCACATCCTATCTTCACTTTGCCTATATCTTCACCAAGACCAGTGGACGTTACTTAAAAATAGGCTTTGCAGATGATATTATCTAAAGCTGCTGGTTACACTTTACAATAAGAGTACAACAATTAACGTTAGTTAACGTTAGTTAATGCCGTAATGGTTAATTAACTGTTAGTTAATGATTATTATGGCATTTACTAATGTTAATAATATCTACAATAACCCTTAAATAACATATAAATTAATATCTTAGCATGAACAGCATTAGTACATGATTCTTAGACACATTAGTTAACAGTTAGTTAACTGTTACTTAATGTTTATTACCTGTTACTTAATGTTTATTATCTGTTACTTAATGTTTATTACGGCATTAACTAACGTTAATTGTTGTACTCTTATTGTAAAGTGTTACCAAGCTGCTCCATGTGCTGCTGCTCTGAAAACGACTTTGTCTTCTGAATCTCATTTTCTCATTCTTACTTACATACTGAAAGGCTGAAGGATGGAGCAGGAATAGAGTCTGGGGAAATTACTTACATGGCTGACTAAAATCAGGGACGCCCTGGTATATTAACCTCCATCCACACATTAATCACATCCTAATTTTAAGTTTAAGCCACGATTAGCCAACCCTCACCAGAGAGCCTCATGATGAAGTTTCTGTGCAACAACTGGACGGGAGTTCACTCTGGGAGCGCTAAAAAAATCAATGCCAAAAGCAGGTTCACTCATTTTTTTCTTTTTCTGCCATTCAAAGCGGAGCAATGTGCAGAGGCCGATCCCGGCGCTGGACGACTTCATCTCCAAAAAAGAGTGAGCTGAGATTTTTCAACGACAGAAGAGGGCCACCATTAGAGAGAAAAAATCAAAGAGTCGCTTTCAGTTATCAGGAGAGTTTGGCTTTCATCTGTCTGATCAAAGGGCGGCTAATGTGAGCCCGAGTGCCTGCGCCGCCCCTCCCTCCCTCCCTCACTTCGGCTGTTTGCTCCAGGTGAGAACAGAATCACCTGAAAATGTTGGCCTGAAATCAAGACTGAGCTGTCGTCTTGCTGTGCTGTTTCCCTCTTCAGTCGCTCTAACTGATGTCGATGGGTGAAGCAGGGGGGATTCACTTTTTTCCCCCGACCAATCACCAGAGGGCGACGTATCCGCCTGGATCTAAAATCAATTTAAGTCAATACTGGAATTTGGCAATATTAAGTAAACATGCCGTGTATGTAAAATAAATTTTATCCTCCATTTTCTCACTCTGGAAAGGCTTGAACACATCGTTTGTCCCGTCCTACGGTGTCGCTGATTGGCTCGTTTGGTTTTAGCGACACCAGGCCTGCAGAATCCCTCGAAACTTTTAATTTTTTTATTAGTGAAAGAAAGGTGAACAAGTTGAGTGCAGATAGTGATAACATTAGAAAAAAAAAAAAACATATTACAAAAGGATAAGACAGGATTGGACAAATGTGGAAAGAAAGAAAAAACAAACAGTAACTCAATAACAACAACAAAAGAAAATGAGGGAAATAAAAAAAAATTAAGAAAGCAAATCAATTGTAGTTTGACTTTTGGTGTGTGTGTGGGGGGTGGGGAGGCTGGGGGGGGGCAGTCAAGGACCTAGAAGGGTTGAGAAAAAAGAGAGAAACCAAAAAAAAAAAAAAAAAAAAAAAAAGAAGAAGAACAAATCCCACCCCTCCAGGATGGGTCCGTTCATCAAGACACAGGAGCATTCCCCGTTTTTAATTTTTTTCCCCCTTTTCTTTTATTTATTTATTTAAATTATTATTTATTTTTGCTCTAAACTCTTTAAAGTGAACATGTGATTCACGGGTCTGGAGCCACGACGTGAAAATGTCACAGTCCTTCCTGTAACAAGAGAACGGTGGTGAGGATGTAAACCGACGAGCTACAGGGAACCCGCCTGAAACACATGAAGTCAACGAGCTGATTTAGGGCCAAGCCTCAAGCACACCTGTGTTCACCTGTCCAGCCCGCTTACACACCTGGACGACCCGCACGCCCATGTGTGTCTCCGATTTCTTCCTGCCTCTGCCTCCTCATCTCCTCTGAGCCTGACCTACAACATCGTCCCTCCACCTTCACCCCTTCCCTTCACATCCACTCCTCCGTCCTCAGTAAACCTCTGAACTACATTTTGACCCCCTGTACACCTGGTATTAACATGCGTCTCAGGTGATCAGACAGCAATCGTATGCACCGTGACCACATTTCCCCAGAGGTGTAAATGCACCCGCCACATCCTGTTAATGTGCTCATCTTTGACATCACATTTTAATTTAAATACCACCGCTCACGTTGCTGCAGAAAAACATATTGCATAGCTGTCTTTACTGCCTCTCTGCATTTTGTCATGTGTCACCGCCACTCCTCCCTGCTACCACACACACACACACACACACACGGTCCACATGTGAGATATGAAATTGGTTGGAATCAAGCTCTTGCATGATGTTATGTTGTGTCAAAGAGCAGGGCGTCTAATCTATGAAAATGAAAGTGAATATATCCTTAGACGCATGTGAAGACAAGATGTAAATGTAATTCATCTTAAATATATCGAGATACAATCTGGAAATGTGTAAAAAAACAGCGCAAATGGGCCTTTTCTTGTGTCACGGCCCTTGCTAGTGAAAGGAGACTAAATTAAATGTGGGCTGATGCGCATAGTAAGCCGTCTCTTTACGTCTTAAACTGGTTTAAACACGAGTGAAGAGGAGACGGATAAATCCATCATGTTAGAGAAAGTTACCTGAAGTGGAGTCACAGTTGTTTTGCTCAAGTCTCTCACCTGGCAGGATGACAGGCGACTAAAATCCAGAGTCCATTCAATAAATGAGTTGGTTGTGCATCTATTTTACTTTTATTACATGAGCCCCGGTTGGCTTGTAAGTGTGCAGTGTGAAGCCAAAAGCTAAAATTCAGCAAAATTAAAATTTTCCATTCTGGATCAGACCCAAGAAAACAAGCTGAATATTGAGTCCAGCAGGGGGTTGTGTGATCACCCCGTCTCAGAAACTACCGGGGGCAAGTTCAGTGTGAAAATGTTTTGATCTTTGTGTGCTTTGTTGCTCCTGTTTGGTGAATGTGTTGGGGAAACCAGCACTGCCATGTCCTAAACCCCCCTGATTTTGAAACAACATCAGCACACAGTGATTTCATTTCCCTTTAAATTCTTTGCGTGATCCAGTCAAATTAATTTATCTCTGCTATTCTGTACAGCAAAGGCAGGGACAGCAGTTTTGATTTTGATTTGCTTTGTAACAAGCGTATTAAAACCGCTATCAACAGGCTCCGGGAATTATTTGCAAAGATCACACAGAATAACCTCTACGGCGCTTTGCAAATTGCAGCAGGGTGTTGGGAATAAATGTTGTGCTGCGTTTCATCGTCCCTGAACGCCGCCCTGGACAGATTTGTGCTAAACCTGGTGGGACGATTGGGGCGCGTGTGGCCGGGCCAAAAGGCCGCACTTTAAATTACTAATAAATAAATATGAAAAATTACTAAAAACTGACAATGCCACAACCACGCGGGCCAGCCGATCGGCCTCGAGGGGACAATCCAGTTGGCTGGACTTTGCGCAAACAGAGCTGCAGTTCCAAATTGCATCCATATTCATCACCAGCCCAGATGGGATGGGTCGGTCCCGGGTCAACAAAGAAGTGATTGGCTTTTTGGGCCTGTTGGGCGGAGTATAGCACAAACACGGCTGCAGTTTCCATGTGTTGACACGTCTATGTACCGTTAAAAGACACGGTGAGGGGGCTGATGGTGGGTCAGGGTGGGACCGACCAATTTTCAAAAAAGGTCAAAAAAGCGTGTGCCCCAGTGATGTGCGATTCAGTAGCCAATCGTTTGTGTTGGAGCCATAATGTAGTTTTTTTGTTTTTGTTTTTTTTTGAGGGTTGGGGGTTTACTCCTTTTTAATTGTACATGTGATTGTGATTCAATGTGATTCCATACTGTGATACATCAGTGCAGGGTAAGCAGAGTTTATTCAGACACAAATCTATGTGATCTAAATTCATACTATACATGCTAGTAAACAATGTAAACAAACGGCTCACAGCTATTCCTGAAGAGCATAGGGTTTGTAATGTCTGTCATTTAAAAGATGTTGAAAATGAATTATATGTTATGTTTTATTTCATCCTGTATGATGACTTGAGGGTCTCTTTATTTGAGGTAGTGCAAAATTAAAAACCTGAGCTATTCTGGGCAGATGATGGCCAGAAACTGAAATGGCTCTTTAATGCTAAAGTATTTAAGAATGCAGATTTTATTTCTAAGGCCTGGAATAGAAGGCAGCATATTTTGTTTAATTAATCCAAAACCTGAGGGGTATATTTCGGAAGTGCCTGGATTTGGATTTGACTTTGTATTCCTGATTTATTCTAATGCGTGTTTTGTTGTTGTTGTTGTTGTTGTTGTTGTTGTATGTTTGAGCATGGTTTGTAATGTGTACAGCAGTGTCTTGTAAGTCCATATGGGCTGCGCTTCTGAAACTGAAGCATGACACTTAAATAAAAGAAAATCAAATCATATAGGACAGGATAGGATTTTTCAAACAAGCAAAGAAAACAAACAACCAAACAACAACAAAAAAAAAAATATTATTCATAATAAAATTGCTATGGTTCCATTGAAGTGAGGACCCAGAGTGTACATGGCTGTATGCCTTTATGAGAATATAACATAACACACAATGTGACATTTGTGTTTGTTAGGGTTTTGTTTGTCTTATGTTGATTTATAATGAGTTTCATGTTTTTCTTGTTTTGCTTTATCCATCTGAAGTGCTTAAGTGTATGTATGTATGCAGTTCTTGCATTGAACACAAGGGGGAGCTGAAGTAGGGAAGTGCATACAGGTGGGCTGATGATGATGACAGGCAGGTGTGTGAGATGGGAAGCAAACAGTTTTCTGAGCGTCTCTGTGGGCAGCGTGGAAGTTTTTGTTTGCAATGGCGTTTAAGTTTATAAATGGAAACTTTATTTTTTGAACAGAATATGGAATAAATGGATCACAGACACACGATGGACTTTGGTTTATTTTTTAGCCCACACGACACCCATTCGCCCCTCAGTGGCTTATTTTAGTAGCTTGTTTAACTGAAAGTCACTAAAGTTCGAGTGTCTGATCCTCCTCTCCATTAACTCGTTTGCTGACTTGCTCCTCCTACCTGTTACGAACAAGGTCGTGCAAACTGCCAAGAAAATGTCACTACTGTGCAAGCCTTGTATTAAACTGTATTTGTGGAAATGCATCAACTATCAAATGGGGGAAAAAAAAAAAAAGTTTGGTTCTTGTTTCAACTCAGGACTTGCTCTCCCAGCCCTGAGCTGAACCGCTGAACAAAAAAGAAGAATTGCTGCATGATTCAATTATTTTATCCCATCCAAGTTGGCGTCTCTTCGGCTTGACTGTCTTTAGTGAGTGACTCGTACAAACTCCAGTCATTACAAAGAGTCGAAGAGTCGTAACATATGCCTCTTGCATTATTTCAGGTTTAAATGGGCACTATGTGTGATAGACCCTGTAATACAGAATTACATTTTGTCAGTCATTTTATCTGTATTTAATTGTCATATGGTGCATGTATTTGTCATATTTCTGGATTTTTAAGCTACACAGTATGCAGGGTCAAGATTCAGCTATAAAAGAACAGGTCAGAGCGGCTTGTATCCCCCAGGTGAGTGTGTGTGACCGTCAAACGAACACCTGTAAATATTCATGCGCAGCCTCTCTGAGAGACACCGTGATCATACTGACATCCAGAGTTATTATCCATGTGTGATGATCTCTGTATCGGTGCTTTCTTTGTGTGATTTTGGAATAGAAATCTTCGATCCTGTTCAAGTTAGTCTCGTAAGTTTCCTTTGGTTAGGATTTTCTTTTGTGGTGAATACTTTCAGCGAGACCGGGTTTGCATCCCCCAGATCCCGAAGTGCAAAATGAAATGAAACTGCACTCGGCTGTGTGCCTTCGCGTCGCACCTCGTTCGCTCGTCCTGCATGAGGCTTCGCAGGATTTCATTGGTTCCGGTTACCATGGAGTTCTGCTGTCACTTCATCCTGATGCCGCTTTAGCCACTTCGCTCTGTCACTTTACTCCTGTGGTGAAATCAACAAAGCGTGACGGCACATGGTGCATGGTGCAGTGGCTGAACACATGAGATTGGCAGTGGGTTGGCAGGCAGAGAAGGTTGCCGGTTTGAATCCTGAAAGTCAGCGAGCATCTTGCAAGTTTCCATCTTGAGAACATCTCACTTGTGTATTTTCATTCACTTCTGGTTGGAAGAGGATGTTAGGGATGTAAACAGCTGGTTAATGCACAACTAGACAATTAAAACTAAAGGTAATGTGATTTTGCAATAAAATGTGTGTTTGTAAAACTTGTGTATGCTGTGACATGAAATATTAAGCGGCTGAAAAAGGTCGATTTTTCATGTCATGCAACTTTAATCCTTACCGGCTCCGGTGGAAGTCCCGGTTGTGAGTGTGGAAAGCGTTGAGGATGATGCGCTCACGCTCGGTCAGTCACGGATGAAGAGCAGGCCGTGAAAATAAAAACACAAGTGAGCTCAGATTCCTGGATCCTGTGAAACCGAATCAAATGTGAGCAGCAGAGAGAACCAACGATTCATGAATCTAAGTGCTCGTCAATATCTGTCTGCAAAATTGACCACCCGCATTGCCTCAAAATGCTCAGTTTATGTGTGTGTGTGTGTCTCGGCTTGACGTGCAGCTGCAGTGCCCCCCTGTGGCCAGAGGCTGCACTGCACCGCATGCTCAACAAGTCAGACAGCAGGAAGGGGGGGGCTGATGATTTGCGCACTCCCTTTGCATCCATGTTGACCCATCACACCATTTCAGACTCTTACACACAGTTACCAGCAGGTTACTCAACTTTTCCTGGCAGTTTCTTCATTCGTGAATATCGTGCATGTGTTTGCCCTGCGCCGTTGTGCAACTTAAAGGGGACCTGCACAATGTTTTTTTTTTTTTATTTCACCAAGCGACAATAAAAGTAGATAGGCTTCTTTGGGCCACAGAAATGCATCAGATAAGACTTTATGCCCTGCACGCCTACCAACAAAGACTTTTGTTGGATTTATCTCCGATCAAAGGTTAACCTCTGATAATGCAAAACCACCTCTGGTCGGTCAACGGCGGTGTTTCAGCGGGAAGGAAGCCGCAGCTCGGACTGTAAATATGAACGTCATCAGCCGCACAGCTCCATAATTTAACATTTCATATTTTCCATTCATATTTTGTACATGTTTTTTTTTTTTTTTTTTTTTTTTTTTTAGCTGAATCTGTTATTTAGAGTGACTTTTAGTGAAAATATCCCCCCCAAACACACCAGGCAAAAGGTTTTTGATGTCTAGGTTTTCGCAAGCCATTTACTCAGTCTCATGCAGGAGTCTGTGGATCAAATCTGTGTGTTTCATTTTTATTTATTTTATTTTTGTATTTTTTCAGTTCTCAGTAGACCAGCCGCTTCATGAGTTACTGTATTGATCTCGGAGAATCAGTAACATCAGGTTTTGAGATGCTGAACACCAGGCTCTGGCATGAGGATAAGAAGGGGAGTCAGTGTATTTAAATCCTGAGGGTGCACTTGCAGATGTGCACGGAAGAAAAAACACTGTCCAACGCAGGTGTTTTATTGTTTTAATATAGTTGTAGTTTGATTGATAGTATCTTGTCTTTCTTTCTTTGTTTTTTTTTTCTCCCTCTCTCTGGAGCTTTTTCAGTGACCGCAGTGTATTTTATCACACAGCAATACCGAGTGTGCACGACACATGATACTGTCCAATATAATCTATAATCTCTCTCTCTCTCTCTCTCCTTGGTGAATGGTGCCCCCTCCTGTTCACTTGCACAGCTTTGAAATCTGAAGCAGTGAAAAGACATGCTCTGAAAACAGGGATGGTTTTTGCTCTTATTTTTTTAAAAAAATCACTCAGAAAACACTCATATTTACAGCATCACTCATAAGGCGTCATTGCAACTGCAAAATAAACTGGAGTCGCTCAGAGCATGGCAGAGAATGGCTGAAGTGTTTTCTGCACTTAGAGCCCCTCACAAAATAATAGATGAACTTTGACATTTGGACACTTGACTTACTTTTCTGCACTGTAAGGTCGCCGCGCTGACTGGAGAAGTCTGATTTCAATCGTTTGTATTTCTTATTGAGACCATCAGCAACCTGAAAAATTGCAATGTTCCCAAAACTGGACTCACAAACTCTGTAAAGGAAACCTGAGAGGGAAAAAAGGGAAAACCTGAGAGGAAAAAAAGGGAAAACTGGATTTTTACCACAGCTTAACAGCCTGGTGAAAGAGAGTAACCGGCTGAATTCAGAATAAATTTTCAGATCTGTGCCAATAAAACCCTATGAAAAGTTTTAGTTTGTAATTCTTCCTTTAATAAAAAGGATTGTAGGCTGTATATGATCATCATTGATTTCAGCATGCATCATCATCATCACCATCATCATCATCACTTTCCCAGCAGTTCTGGTTCAGATGGACGGATGGAGTATGACAGAACTTTTCTTACAAATGCATCAACGCTGCTTCTCCTCTTTTTCTCGGATTGCCTCTGAGTTTCAGGAGGTTGTTTTTCATGAAAAGGGCTGCAGCACATAAATAATAATATTTCAGTGTTAACAGTTGTTTCACAGCATTGCAAGAGTGCATGTGTGTTTTTCTTGCCTTCATTTCCACCTGCGGGCCGGTCTGAAGAGGCAGGTGAAACATTTTGTGCATCAACCTGACGTGAAAATTCAGACTGAGGACCGGACGTTTGGACCTGATGTTTTTGTCCATCTGTGCACAGAAAAGACAGGATTGAACTTGGAGAACAAGAGTTTTGCCCTGATCTTCAGCAGACGTCCTTTAGATCACTGAAACAACAGAGAAGTTACAGGAATGAGCAGAACGGAGAACTTTAGTTTATAAAAGTGAAGTTTTTTCCTTTTGATGGAAAGTTTTCTGACCCCAGCAGGAAATCAACCCACAATCCACCGTCACTTTTCTATCACTTTGTCATTTCACCTGTTCTGAGAGGATCTCTGACCCCGACTATACAAACCGCAGGAGAAATATTAAAGAAAAAAAAAAGTTCAAAATAATGCACAGTGTCTGGTTTAGTCAAACAAACTTTAATTCTTTAATCACACCGGTCCTTATTCCTTATTTGTTGCTCGGCTGTAGAACATTAAAATAAGTGCAATCATATATACCTAACTATATATGACATGCTGGCAGCCAAACACATAGATATGATTTTAATTATTAGGCTGTATGAAAGCTGCTGGTGTAGAAGTCCTGGTTTATTAAAATAAGCTGTAAAACCTAAAACAGCAAAATAAAATAACTTATAATGTGTGTGTGTGTGTGTGTGTGTGTGTGTGTGTGGTGTAGAGTAAGTAAGTTTAACTAAGAACTCCGAGTAGAGTTTGATCTGGGAAATTAAAATTACTTTGATCATATGTAGGCTTTATGATAATAATAGAACAACAATAATAAATATGATAATAAAGCCTCTATAATGATAATGTAGGTAAATTTTACAGTTATAACTTCTGGTGGAATCTATTACCAAATACATAAAAATATTTTTTATAATTATCAGCGTCTATCTATCTGTGTGTGTATGTGTGTGTGTGTGTGCGTGTGCGTGCGTGCGTGCGTGCGTGCGTGCGTGTGTGTATGTGTGTGTGTGTGCAAAATAAAGGTTTATTATAGGAGCTCCGGGTCTCCTCCTGGTTGGACGGGCGCGTGAGTCCGCGCATGCGCCTTGCCGCCTCGGTCCGCCAGGGCGGTGATCTCTCTCTCTCTCTCTCTCTCTCTCTCTCTCTCTCTCTCTCTCTCTCTCTCTCTCTCTCTCTCTCTCTCTCTCTCTCTCTCTCTGGGAAAAACCCCGAGCAGGAGAGCAGCAGAGGGGGAGGACTGACTCCTTCCTTCCTTCCTTTCCTTCAGCGGCAGGAGATTTTTTTTTTGGAAATAAATCAAAATTCACGCACCGCCGGAGGAGGAGAGAGGGCCGGGAGACACACGGATGTGCCTGAGAAAGCGCAGCGGATTCCGCCCTCCGGACCTTATTAATGCCAAGATTGTGAGTATGTGAGCTCCGATGCGGGGACGAGCCTTGAGACGGGGGGTTGGTTTCATTTCTCTTCCTCTTCTCTGGTGTCTCTAGTCAGCGGCGGGGCTTTTCCCCCCTCCGGTGTAGGAAAAGGTCGGCTCCGTGATTCCTTCCTCCTCCTCCGCCTCCTCCCCCCCTTCCCTCCCTCCCTTCGTCGATTCCTCCCCTCCTCCCTTGCCTCCTTGCTTCCTTCTCAAGAATGGGCAGCAGGCAGGCAGGCTCAGGAGGAGGAGGAGGAGGAGGAAGAGGAGGAGAAATCGAGCAAACCCCTTCTTCTCTTCCTCTCTTTTTTTTCCTCCCTCAAAGCGGTTTATAAAACATGAGGCGGTGTTTTATCGTGTTATTCCGGTGTCACATCTGTTTGCGCGTCCCGCTCCATGTTGAGCAAATACGCGCACGCACACGCACACACACGCACAGAGAGAGAGCTCTTTCTCACCGGGAGAAAACTGAGGAAGGAGCGGCAGGAGGGCAGCAGCAGGAGCGACACTTTCTTTTCCTCCTCTTTTATTCTTTCTTCTCCTCATCACTCCTCCTCTCCAGTCGCGTTATCAAAGAGTTAATAAGGAGAAATGAGCAAAGTGACCGCAGCGCCGCTAATAAAGCCGACAGGGAGAGAGTTGTTGGACATGTTCCTGCACAGTTTCGCCTCCAAATCCGTGCAAGCGCTCCTACTTCTCCTCCCGTGGCTGCTAGAATAAAAAAAAAAAAAAATACACACTCACTTCAAAGTATATTTTTTGGAGATTAGCCTATATCGGAAATTATATGGAGCCTCAGCCGAAAATGTTCTCGGTGCGTGTGTTGGTGACATTAACTGGAAATATTGTAAGAATATCATAAGGAAACCGTGGAAATATCCCAGTGTTCCCCATAAAGTACAGTCAGGTCACTGTGGAGTATCATATCAGGATATATTATGATGTTACAGGGATTTTATATGATGCAAATACATTAAGTACAATATAAGTGTAGGCTAATAGACAACCTGTAGTTCACTGTATGTACTGTTGAAGCCAGAATATACCATAAAGTCACTGTACATAGACACTGTGCATGACCACAGGAGGATAATAGTGATACTCTAATCAAACATGATCAAATTTAATCTAATAATCATTAATATTGAATTGCATTCAAACACTTTAAGGCCCCACAGGAATACTACAGGCCCACAGCAGAAAGCGCTGCTCAGTCACTGTGAACCTTGCATGATCACTGGCTGGGCACATTGTAATTTCAGTTTAACTGAGGCACCTGTGGGAATCAAACCCCCAACCTACTACCAGGCTTAGTGCCTTGCTCAATCCACTGACTCACCTGGAGGATTGAACCCTCAACCTGGGCCTGGTCCACCTGAGCTGCTCCACAAAATGAGTTTTAAGGTGTTAAGAAAGATGTATAACAAAAAAGTCACTTTAATATTCCTGTGATGCTCCTACAGTGTGACTTTGTGACTTTGTGGTACTTTATTAAGTTTATTGTGACCTTTTTGTACTTTACACTATAATTTCTCTACAATACCAGGGACATCAGGAGTTTATATGGGATTTATAATAATGTTGTTATAGTTCATGGTATTTTTTTTTTTTTTTATCTCCTAGAATATCACTATTATACTGTCCTGACATTTAGGGCCATTATATATTTCTAGTTTTGTTTTTTTTTTTTTCTTAAGGGAGAATACCTCTGATTTAATGACCACACAGGCCGAGATACAGCCTCTGTACGTGAAATTATACTCACTAAAGACGGTTTAAACTTTACTTTATGGTACTTTTTTAATCCTCTACGTCATCATGCTGTTCCTGTGATGACTTTATCATCATGTTTATTTTTTTAAAATTAGTAAATAGTAACACTATGAAATTCCTTCAGGGTCTCCTAATGTTTCTGATTATACTTTCTGGTGTAACTATAATATTCCTATAAGGATGTAAAGTGTAACACTAACAGTACTATATAGTTACTGTACTACCGGCCTGCTGTATTTTCTACCTGCTGTGGGGAAGTTATAATATTTCAAATGTAACCTCAGCCCAGTTTACACACAGAACCTGTAACATGAACTTTTCCACCAACATCATTTGGCTCTCAGTATTTTGCTGTTACTCAGCATCCAAAGCATTTCAGTGTAGTAAAGTTCACAGGTGACATGATGATGATGATGATGACATGATTACATTTATTCTGTAGGATTAAATGTGTCCTGCAGCGCTGGGCCTCCTCAGCGTCCAATTCAACCTGTTGAGGTGAGAGAGAGAGCTTTCTGATTGGCTGTTCAGCCTGAGCCAATCAGGGCAGCAGAGGAGAAACTGCAGTGAGAAAAGCAATGGATGCTGTAAAAAGAGAAAACACACACACACACACACACACGATGGTAGGGCCACTTTCAGCTTCTTAAACGACAGATTCTTGATTTGCATGATAAAACAGCTAAATGGCTAATAGTAGTTTGTTTCTCTCTTTTTCCTCGATCCCAAGGTGTCCGGTTGAGTTTTGGAGTCGCTGTGGTGTGTTTGCGGAAATATTTTTAGCGCGAGGCGACTCAAAGAGACCGCCGGCCACAGGGGGCGCCAGCTCCGTGAGGCTGACCTGGTGAATCCCAGAATTATGTGCTTGCCTTGAAAAGGCAACACATATTACTATTCTGTTTTTTAGATTCTGGACAAACTTCGGCGCGCTACTCCTCCTACAGCTTTGGTTTTAGGCCCACACAATGAATTGGGAAAATGTGCGGCCCGATTGGGAGAAGTGTGCTATTACTTTTATAAGGAATCCGACTTACGGAATTCTCAAAATTCCAATTTTCCCAAAAATTTCGGCCATAGGAAATGAATGGGCAAAACTTCGGAGGGCTCCAGCACTCACAGCTTTTGACCTACTTCCACGCACCAAATACGAAAAATGTGCATCATGTGGAGAAGAAGCTGCTTGCGAATTTTCAAACCGATCCGACATTCCGTTTTTTTCGCAATTTTGACGAAATACAAAAAATGGCAAAAGGCTCCGAGAGGTACGTAGGAAACTAGAGTGGCATTCCTGAGCGACTAGAGTGAAGCAGCCCTGAAAATTCGCCTCAAAATTTTGTCTTTAACTTGCTCTGCTGGCCACAATTTTCACTCCACATGCATAAATTTGGGATCAAATTGTAGGAAAAATAGTTGTACTTTGAAAAATGTAAATATAAAAGCAAAGTATCTTCAGCTTTTTTAATTGTGACTCTTAACGAGGCGGGAGTGCCAGCTCTCTCCTCCATTCACTCCCATTATATCTGGAATGCAAAGTCGCGGGAGAAAAGCAGAAACACACACTTTTTCAACTCGCCGTATCTCGGGCATTTTCGGGAGTTGGAAAATAATTTCACCACGGTTTAAAAGTCCAAAGCCTTACCTTTCTCATGGTGCAATCCATTTTCTCGGACTTACTATCGCGGAGATAAAAGCGGTTGTTGACCCGTAGTTTTAGGCAATCTTCTCCCCAGCTCCAGTGTCACTCAAGCTTTCTGCTTCATAGAGGCTAATTTCTGGCTCCGCCCACGGCAGCCTCCGTAGTCTAGCAGTAGGTGAGGCTGCCTTTAATGCAGGAGAGCAGCGGTTCGAATCCCGGGCTGGGCATGAGCCATGACTTTTCACAACCCACAAACAGCATTGGGCTGGCGAATTCGCGTGTAACCCAACGTGCGCAAGGCAAGCACATCAAAGTTTCTTCAGAAACTTTCTATCCTCTAGTTCTTGGTACCATTTTAGAAGAAATGGCAGATGAGAAGCTCCTGTGTACGAATGAAATGATCCGTTTATTCCTCAGTTAGATGACAGGAAAATAAGTCAAGTAATCATTTTGGCTTCTTATCGGGCAAGAAAACGGAACATTTATTGGTTAAAGATTTCTTTGATCGTCTTCTTGATCTTCTTTTTTCTAATCAGTCTGTAAGAAATTTTACCCTTCACCTTGGGCTCTGGTAATTTGTGACGAGCATTTATCTTCATTTTCTTACATTTGACTGGTAAAACGATTCATCGATTATTCAAAAAGGTAATTATAGTCCCAGTTGTGTTAGTTTATGATCAGATGAGGTGGAGCGTTCTTCAAGAGGAAACAGGTGGAACAAAGAGATTAATTCCCCGCCTTTATCTGGTATTTATTCTTAGTTTTGAGGTGGTATTTTAACGCCGGTCCCTCCCTCTTCTACTTCCCCCTCGTCTCTTTCTCGAGTCTCGTTTTACTCATCTACTCATCGTGTAGTAAAGCCTGTCGATGAATCACAACCAACACCCTCAGAAGGAGGGATTGCGGAGGAAGAAGCTTTCCAAATTAGAAATACTGAAACACGGTGGGAAAAAAAAAAAGGTGTCAGTCGATTTCTCAGAGCCCAACCAGTTTTTAAATATTTCCTGCTGCCACTCTGCCGCTGACACATCACCGAAATGTCATAGATTTTGTCAAAATATGACAAAACAAAAAAGGGCTTCTTCAGAGAGAGGCGAGAGCGGGGGGAAAAAATGTGCGACTTGGAAAGAGCTCAAGTTTCCGAGCCTGAGATCCGATGGAGAGAAATATTCCTGCCGTCTTCGAGCGATTATGAGTCCGAGAAAATTCCCAGGAAAAGGATATTTGAGCCGCGGTGAAAGAATAGAGAGGATTTTTACGACATGAGAGTGTTTCAGAGTCCTGCTGCTGTGTCAGTCCAGAGATTAGTCAACAGAAACGTCACTGGTCGTAATTTCTAGAATCGATATTTCGTCATTTATGAAGTAAAAACTGAGACGGTCTTCCTTTTCTTGGTACATATCGTACAAAAAAAATGTATAGTTTGGGTTTTTCTGGCTGCTGATCAGGAGTTTGAAGACAATTCGTGACAAATCCTCACTCACACTTCACACTTTTGACACGCAATCACACACACACACACACACACACACACATGCACACACACAAAGGTGAATCAACTCTGAATGTGATAAAGCCTGAATCAGAGCAAATGAAGGAGTTATACATGAGAAACGAGGAGGTGAAGTGAAGAATTGTTCGCTGTTCTGCGGCTTTTCCAGCCTTTCGAGCCTGAAGAGAAACCACACGTGTGTCAGGAACGAGGTCCAGGCCCGTTTTGGGGGTCCTGACCCAGGAGGTGAACAAGCACCACCTTCAGATTCGGACTTTTACCCCCTTCAGGAAACTGCATGCCTTTTTTTTTTTTTTTTTTTTTTTTTTTGTCTTTTGTGTCTCTGGGTTGCCAGTTGGTCCTCACTTCCTCTTCTTGTGTCTTTCCTCATGGTGTCTGTTGCCTGCTTCCTCTTTTTCTAAGTTGGTCATCGCCTTCCCTCCCTCCCTCTCTCTCTCTCTCTCTCTCTCTCTCTCTCTCTCTCTCTCTCTCTCTCTGTCTCTCTCTGTCATGTCAGTGATGTGTGGTGTGTCTGTGTCTGTGTGGTTGTTGTGCTGTAAATGTGTTTCTGTGTGTTATCAGTGGCTTGGCTGGTGGATGTGTGTGTGTGTCAAGTCCAAGAAAATCCCAAATAGTCCAAATAGTCATTTTAAACCAATATTGGGGTCAACCTGGGACAAATTGCAAGAGAAGCAAACTCAACTGATGTTGTATCCTCAGTTTGTCCTGAGTGAGGGGAAAAAAAAATTAAATTCACTGTTTAAATATCTGTTCTGGCATGTATTCCATATATTCCTTATTAGCGCATATCAAATCAGATCATGTGTGATATGCATGTGTAAACAGAATAATTCAAAGAACTTGTAATTGACTTTTTTTCTTGTCTTTGTGTGTGTAATCAACTTGTGAATTTTTATAGTGATATCTGAAAGTCAAATGTTGAACCCCTTTCCTCTGTGTGTTAAAAACAGTGTTTTTTGGTAATATGTGGTCATAAATAGGTGATTTTCAAAACTTTCCACCAATGGGATTCCTTGGGACTTTTTTCCTCTCACTCAGGACAAAGTGAGGAAACAAAATCAGTTGAGTTTGCTTCTTTTGCAATTTGTCCTAGGTTTTTTTTTTTTTTTTCATAAAATGACTGGACTAAAACCAGTTTTCTAATTTTCTCACTGCCGGATGAAAAACCTCAGATTCCCCGAATTTCGAACGTCTTCCCGGC
>NC_043986.1:5994525-6069525 GCF_902150065.1 Myripristis murdjan
TGCCATAACATGGATATGAGCATCAGCTGGTTGGTAGAGACAAATTTTGCATGTCACACATTCTGGCCATTTAACGGCGTTTATCGTTACGTGGACTGAATTAAACCCTCATGCGAACCCTGAAGGGGCCTTAACCTCCAGCTGCTCGGTCTCGGTGGAGGTCTGGGCTCCACTTTTTTTTTTGTTTGGTGAACAACAGTTTCTGAGTGGCCGAAACATCGATCAGACCCATTTCAGCGACGGCATGGAGGACGAATGTTAGTCCGTGTGTTGAGCTGTGTTTGTTTGTTTGCTTGGTTCTCCCACTGAAGCCCGTGGTTTTGCTGCAGGAGCCTCCTGCACTGACCCGCACGAGTCAGACAAGATGAATAAAAATTAAAAGTGGATCGCACGTCATTTGTAAGTTGAGTTGCCGCAAACGCAACGGCTTCCATTTTCCAAAGTCCACAAACAACAAGGAGAAACAGAGGATGCACGGCTGCCTCGGGCGTTTGTGGAGGTGTGGAGGTTGTTTTTTTTTTTTGTCCTTTTTTTGGCTCAGAGAGAGAGAGACAGACTGAGAGAGAGACAGACTGAGAGAGAGAGAGAGAGAGAGAGACAGAGGGAGATGCCTGTCGACGTTTGCAAGTCTAGACTGGACTCGTGTCCGAGATCACACAACAGCAGCAGGAAGGAATGCGAATTTTTTTCTTTTGCTTTTGAGCGTCTTTTCCCTTTAAGCCATCGCAGCATGAACAGACCCATGCGCTCCTGACGGGTAAGGGCTGGGCTGGCGTGTGTGTGTGTGTGTGCATGTGTGTGTGTACGTGTGTGTGTGTGTGTAGACACCAGGTCTGATTCATCAAGTTTCAGACAGAAGCCAAGAAGCCCTGTGTGTCACAATACCTCTGAATCTGTTTCCTGCCGCTCTCTCTCTCTCTCTCTCTCTCTCTCCCTCTCTGTCGTCTTAGACAGTCTGCTTCTTCTTCTCTCTCTCTCGTCTGTCTTTATTGGACTAAAGCCGCGGGGATCGATGGAGCGATTAGCGAGAGACTGACACCCTGAAACTCGGCGGGACTCGCTTCTTGGTTCGTTCGTTCGCTCACTTCTCCATCGCTGATCCATCGCTTTACCTTTGGTGAGCTTCCCTGCTGGCCGGTTTCTGCGTACTGTCCCTTTAACATGCTGGTTAGTAAACTGTTCCTGAAGTTTTGTGTGCCGGGCGGTCCAGTGTGCTGATATTATATTGAGAAATTGTGATTTGAGACGTGATAATGCAGCGATCGGTGAGGGGATGCAGTTTTCTGAATTCATCAGACGGTTGTTGCTCAAATTTAATTTGCCTCTATCTGCTTGGTCATCATTTCCACTTTACTAATAACTTTTTATCAAAAAAATCTCTCACCAATCGTCAGCCCTGCTGTTTCATCTCAGTATGAACACTTGGGTGTTTGGTTAAAGACATTGTGATGTTTGATTTTGTCCATATCATCGTCCATATCTCTAAAACACAGAAACCTGTGTGTAATTATTGTAATATTATAATTATTTGGGGTAGTTTCTGTATTTTTTTTTTTTTTTTGGCAATAATATGGCTTTTTTTAAACTTCAGGTAACAGTATAATTTTCTTGGAATTAAATTTTAAATATGTAATAATTATAAATAATATTTTTTGATACTTTAATACAATAAGAAGAATAAGAATAATGTTTTTTTTTTTTTTTTTTTTTTTTTTTTTACAGATTTTTTACAGTCTTAAGAGAAGTTGTAAGATAAGGATAAGGGTTAAATAAAAAGTGGCGTGTCCCTGCTGTCATGTGAGCTCCGCCTACCTCGACTTGTGTTGATTTTCATGTCGACGCCCGTACAGAACGGTGCGTTTCATGAGTGCAGAGAAAAACCCTCTGACCTCTTGGCTCTTATGAAACCGTCTTCGAAAAACTCGGAGGGCCTCAAAACTGCACCATCATCAAGCTGAAAACTGCCGTCTTAGTTCCTCAAACTGTTGGCATGTGAGGAGGCGAGGGGGCTGGCGGGGCGGCGGGGTGGCGTGCGTGCTGACGTGCTCGGCGGTTTGAGTTCCCGCTCGCCTGAGGCCGCCAGATGTGAGGCTTCGTGTCCCTTTGGGATGGAAACATCTGGAAAGAGCCGATGCTGATGAGTTTCAGTTCATCTAAGTGTCGCGTTGAAATGATAAGTCCATTTATTGATCAGCCAATTGACAGAAACGGTTTCGGTTTTGATAATCGATGATGATGATGATCGTCTTCCTTTTGCGAGAGAGAGACTTTTGGCTGCTGAACGGAGTAAAGAGGCGTCACTTTCGTCTCATTTTGCTGATTATTTTCCACAATTTACGCACGACATGATTAATCAGTTGACCCTCCTGTTATGTTTGGGCTCAATTTGACCCCAGCGACGTTTAACGTCTCTAAATAAATGATTAACATCATATTTTGCTTCATATTTAATGAGTTTTCCTAATGCAATGGGTACTACCGACTAAACATGAAATTCACATGATGATATGTTTTCAATGTCCTGTTCACACTTTGTAATGCATCGGTTATAAATAACAAAAATCTGTACTTAGAAATAATATAAAGCCATTAAAACACCAAAAATTAACATTTCTCACCAATTTTAGGGCAGTGAGATTTTATGGTGATTTGCATATTTTTCCATAGTGGCGTAACAGGAATACTGGATGTATAAGTGGGGGTGGGGGGTTATGTTTTATTTAAAGGGCTATTTAGGTAATCAACAAAAAAAACCATAAAGTACCTGACACATAAACTTTGGCAACAATTTTAATTCTAATAATTTTGTGGAGGTTTAAACTGCTGGGGTCAAATTGAGCCCAAACATAAAAGATGTTAATAAATTTGAACATAACTGGAGGGTTAATCAAAAAATCAATCAGTTGATTAATTGACAGTGACTAAATTGCAGCCTCAGTGTCCGGGCTGGTTGGAGGTGAATATGGAGAGCGAGGCGCTGTCACTGCCTGGCTTTTATTTACATTAATGCACATTTTATGATTTTTTTTTTCTTTGAATTCAGCCGATTCAACCTGTGAGCTTCAGCTTTTGCTTCCCAAAAACAAAGCTGCTTTTTCAGAACGTGTCCTGAGGATCTGGAAAGGCCACACTGATGGTATAAAGTCAGGATTTTTTGGAGTTCATGCGTGTGTTTGTGTTTCTAAGATATGTATACGCACACGTTTCTGCTCAGGGGGTCAGAGGTCAAGGAGAGGTCACTGAGAGTTTCCTCGCTGTTGTCCGGACCGATGACTTGATCGCCCACATGAGGGGGAAAAAAATAACAAATCTCATGACTTTGGTGTCACAAGATATTTTCAAGTCGTCATGTCAGTAAAAATAATCAGTAATACTTTAATAGTTCTGCTGCAAAAACGTTTCATGTGCTTTTTGAAATCATCATCATCTGAAATATGTGCATATTCAATATTTATGAAACTTTCGAGGCTCCGGTGTGTCGTGATTTTCATGTTGACATTACAGAAAAACACCAGATCAAACTCAGATTTGGCCTTTTTCCATTTGGAGATGCTGTGACGGTTTCCTTACTGCATAATTACACAAATACACTGTCATTACCGCAGTGTCATAAAATGCATAATTACATGATTAAGGGTAATCGCTGTACTTAAAAAAAAAAACATACACAAAATAGTCATTAATAACAACTTTAAATAGTTAATTAATGTTTTTACAGCAGCTGTGTGGAGGGTGCCACGTGCAAAATGAGCTTTTATTTACAAATTGAAAATAAAAAAGATTCTTTAAAAAAAAAAAAAAAAAAAAAAAAAAAAAAAAAAAAAAAACATTGCATTGTGGCATAAGCATGCTGTTTTATGTTTAAAAAAAAAATCAAAATTTTTTTTACTGTCATAAAAGACAGTAAAGATGGATTCTGACTGCAGCATCTGCAAAAAAAGTGCAATTTTTCACTTTTTTAAAATATATAATATATAAATATAAATTTACATTTAGGAACAAAAAAAAGTAATCTTCTGACTCTCAGTGTTTAAAGTGTTTTTAGGGATTCTGACGTGTGTGTGAGCGTGAGTGTGTGTGTGTGTGTGTGTGTGTGTGTATCTGGCGGTTAGTGTGTGCATGTTTACCCTTGCAGTGTATTTGTGTATGTAAATGTGTGTATAAGTGTGTGAGCAGTTCTAGCTTGATTGTGTGTGTATCTAGACATATCATATGTGTTACTATTTGTGCGTGCATGTGTGTGTGTGTGTGTGTGTGTGTGTGTTTAGACAGGCGCGCCCATATAAGGGCAGGAGCGGAGGTGAATTTGGGAGCTGACAGGGTTTGTCGGCGCTGCTGAAAAACCTTGAATCTGTCACCATGGAGCGCTGTGAGGCCGGATTTATGGCCTCACTTACTTACTCCTATGTGTGTGTGTGTGTGTGTGTGTGTGTGTGTGTGTGTGCGTGTGTGTGCATGTGTGTGTGTGGGAATTTTTCCAAGTAAGAGAGGTTTAATGTGTGAGAAGGGAGTGTATGTGTCACAGTGTCAAAGGAAAAGAAGTGAGGAGAGACAGATCAAGGCGACTACAGAGTGGGACTCTCAGTGTGTGTGTGTGTGTGTGTGTGTGTGTGAGCAGTGCATTAGGGAAGCTTTAGCCGTGTTGAACATGTCAGGGCAGGAGTTTGGAGAAGCTCTTCTCTGTAAAACACTTTGTCCTCTGTGGATCTGAGGGTCTGACTCAGAACAGACGTCTCTTGTGTCTCCTTTATTTTACTTTATTTTATTTTATTTTTTTATTTTTTATTTGCATGATTTCACCTCTTTGCTGGGTTTCAAAGCAGACATGAGCCCCCTTTACCTCGCACAAAATACTGTCCTGCATGCCAGAGCTCATTACCATCCTTCATGCGGTGATCTGGGTGAAGATTCGCTTCAGATCCGCTGGATGATGCTCTTAAAAAAACATGAAACACACACACACACACACACACACACACACACAGTCTGGCTCAAGTTTGGTCACTGGTGTAAATTCATACACAAAGCATGAAGTCATCAACCAAACTATGTAACCATAGCAACAAAGGGAAACAGCGGCAAGCCGGGTTAAACATTTAAAATGACCAGCTCATTAATTTTGGGTCCGAGTCAAACGCTGCTGCTAGAAGTTTGTTATCCTCTCAAAGGTGTGTGTGTGTGTGTGTGTGTGTGTGTGTGTGTGTGTGTGTGTGTGTGAAAGGGTGTAAATGCACTCGGCTTCACGTCAGCTGGTTTAAAACACACACACCTCGTCGTGGGTTGTCCCCCAGGCCGAGGTCGCATGGGGAACTTTTTCATGCAGTTTGGTCTTTGACAGTTTTACTTTATTGCACATAGTAAATTGCATAATACAAAAAGTGTACGTAATGCATGCAGAACATAGAAGCTGGGAAGAGAAAAGAAAGGAGGAGCCAAAAAACAAAACAAAACAAAAACAAAGGAAAAACATCATAACTAAGGTTTTACAAATGTCAAGGAAAGGTATGACGGCGTATCAGGGCCATAGTCGGGAGAAAAACAAAAATCAAAATTTCCAAGATTAAAGTTGTACATTTACAAGTGAAAAAAAAAACTTGGATATTCTCTGAGATTAAAGAGCTAAATTTATAAAAACACAAATTTCTGAGAAAAACTTCGAGAATTCTGAGATCATAAACTTGCAAATTTACGAGAAAAAAAAAAAAAACTAAAAAACCCTCCTGTTATGTTTGGGCTCAATTTGACCCCAGCCAATGTTTAACGTCTCTAAATAAATGATTAACATCATATTTTGCTTCATATTTAATGAGTGTTCCTAATGTAATGGGCACTACCGACTAAACATGAAATTCACATAATGATATGTTTTCAATGTCCTGTACACACTTTGTAACGCATCGGTTATAAATAACAAAAATCGGTACTTAGAAATAATATAAAGCCATTAAAACACCAAAAATTAATATTTCTCAACAAAGCTGCTTTTTCAGAACGTGTCCTGAGGATCTGCAAATGCCACACTGATGGTATAAAGTCAGGATTTTTGGAGTTCAAGCGTTTGTCATTGTCGGGAGAAACAAAAATCAAAATTTCGAAGATTAAAGTTGTACATTTACAAGTGAAAAAAAAAACTTGGATATTCTCTGAGATTAAAGAGCTAAATTTATAAAAACACAAATTTCTGAGAAAAACTTCGAGAATTCTGAGATCATAAACTTGCAAATTTACGAGAAAAAAAACAAACTAGAAAACTAGTTTTTCTTCTTTTCTCACAAAAGTACAAACCCCCTCCTCCGGCTCCATATTTTTTTTCTCACCCGCTACGTCGCCAATATGCTGCCAAAGAAAAGTCTCTATATTCCAAGCGCACACATTGAATATATATTCAATGTGTGAATATATATATATTGAGATAGACAGTGACAGTGGTTATGATGTTTCATTGCTTAAACAGCCCAAAAAGAAAAATATTGTTCGCTTCTACGATAAATTTATCAGTAAATTTGCTAGATCTGTGGTTCTAATTAGGAATGCACCCAAATCCAAAGCCATATTCAGCAAGTTACAAATAATGGCGTTCTGCCGAATAAGTTACCTTCTAAACATTTTTCCATAAGTTCGTCTTAAATAACAAAACGATATAATATCATCCATATAATACATTTAGTACTAAGTAGTGTTAACTTCTCATCATCGACCACAGGCCAGAAGAACAGACAATAACAGTCACGGTACATAAAAAAAAAAGTGAATAATACTATATTTCTTTTGATTTGCAGAATACATGGTTGTTAGAGTGGGTTTCCTAAACATGTATAGTTTTCATAAGCAGGGATTTCAGTCATTTTATATTGATTTTATATTACGATTTTATATTACGTGGTCAAAATCCAATAATTATATAAGTAAATAAATAAACAAATAACTCCCACTGTTTTTCCCAAATACGAATCTATATTATTTTATATTGTATTGTATTTTATATTTTATATTATTTTTTGTATTATTTTACATTATATTGTATTTTATTTTTATATTATTTTATATATTTTTTAAAATATTATTTTTTATATTATTATATTATATTTTATATTTTATATTCTTTTGCCCCAAAACAAATACAAACACAAACACAAACGGCGGTGCCTCCACACACCTCCAGTTCTAATTTACTGTAACTGCGCTTTGTGTCGACTTTCTAACGCGCTTCTGCTTGACCTTAGAGGATTTTCCAAATTTAAAGACACGTCTGAGTCTCATGCTGGTTTTTGTAGCTCAGCAGATCCTGAGACACGAGGCTGTTTCGAGGCTGTTTCGAGGCTGTTTTGGCCAAACCGAGCCCTGAGCTCGGCGCGCGCGCGGGACCGTCCCGTTCGGCTCAGTCTCAGGTGAGCAGGGAGGCGGTCGCAGGTGAGCGCCGTGGCCTCACCTGTGTGTTGTTCACCAGCGGAGGAGAAAAAGCTGCTCCTGAAGCCCCAATCCTGTCCGTCTCAGAGTTCACGACCTTTCTGTGGCCACGCCCACGACGTGACATCACCGGGGCAAAACTTGGAAAGAGAGAAAAAGCCCGAGAGGAAAAGAGCGAGAGACGATTAGTTTGAAACGCTCCACTCCTCTCCGGTAACGCCGCAGGATGTTAAAGGATTACGATGTGCATTTCGGGTCTTTTGTTGTTTTTTTCACTCCAGCGTCTTACAAAAGCAGTGTTGCAAGAGCCAGATCTGTTGGATTTGGGCCCACTGGGAAAATTCATTCACCGCTGTGGCCTGAGGAAAAAAGTTTATCCCTGAGTTGCATGTTCAGGCCGCACACCGTCTCTGCAGCTTAATGCTAATTATCAAATGGATTTGGCAGAACGCTATGAATATGATGCACAGTGTGTGCTTTGTGTAAACGCATGTGTGACGCATATCGTGTCACTCTGAACTGTGTCAGAGTGAACTGTGGAATAAATAAACTCTGTGAAATAACCTCTGATGAAGGAAAACGTCGCTGTCCGGTGAAAATCTCTCAGCTGAAAAGTTTCACTTGAATTAAGAGCTGAAAGTCGGGAATACTGATCTGATCCTCATCGCTTTTCCAAAAGTCGGAGGCTTTTTGAAACCACACTCAGGTCACTTTTGCCCTCCAAAGTGCAGAAGTTCAGGACTTCAGGAGCAGCTTTGTCTCTTTTCAAATCAGAGCGCTTCCGACTTGGCTTGAATTCAAACAACCCGATAAACATTTTCCTGCAAGAGGCGCGTTTTGATTTATCCGAAACGTCACGTGAAGCTACATATGAGCCGTGTGAGCCCCAGACGTGTCTTTAAATGAGTAAAATATTCTTTTGTTCCGTCATTGCTCCTGTTTCGCTCATGCAGTGTGGTTATGCTGTAATTTTAGAAGCAGAGTTTGGAGAAATGATACAAATTACAGCTGCGGCAATTTAATACCACAGGTCCGAGCCCATTCACTGAGCGAAAATCAATCCGTCTGCCAGTATCCAGGTAGTCTAGAGTGTGTGTGTGTGTGTGTTCCTGTGTTTATAGACTTTGCACGTGTGTGTGTGTGTGTGTGTGTGCCCGGTCCCTCCCTGGCTAAACTTGCTAATCATCTGTCTACCTAATGCAAATCGCTCATTAGTGCTAAAGTTGGGAAAATCTTCATATTCTGCAGAAAAATCACCAAAAAACAATCGACCGCTCTGAGGTCCTGCCCCCTCCTTAGTTACTGTTGCTAGGCTGGACAAGGTTGATGTGCTAACCCACAGAGGCGATGACATTTAGTGATTGGCCTCTCGTGTTCATGCCTGCAGTTTTAAACAAACACACTTTGTATATGTCCACTTTTTCACCTCCACCTGTCCAGTCTAATGCGGCTCAGCTCAGCAGCTCTGCCATAACTCTCACCTTTTGACAAAGTTAATCATGTTCAGTTTGTGTTGACATTGTGCAGAATGTGTCACTTTAATTCTCTGTTTATTACTGAGGTTGTAGTTTGCAGAGATCTGCTGCTGGACTGCATTATACTGAGAGGGGTTTCCGATTTTTTGTCCTCCCTTTTTGTGTAACATGAGGGGGGACAGAATAGTGGAAACAGCTGTCAGTAAAATGCAGTCCAGTCCAACAGCAGCACTCACTATGAGCTCAATGCCAAACACAGAAGTGAATGAACACCTCTGTTAGGAAAGGCAAGGCAAGTTTATTTATATAGCACAATTCAACACAAGGTAATTCAAAGTGCTTTACAGAAACATTAAAAGCAACAAGACACAATTTAAAACAATAAAAAACAGTCAAGAAATTTAGAATGATAGCGATAATCACGGGTGGATACTTTCAGTGTCTTCTGCCAAGCGAAAACATTTAGTAAGATACGATTGGTTCGTTTGCATCTGGGGACTGGAGGGTTGATAATACTTTAAGTTAAAATTTGTCAAAATCATGAAAATCACCAAGAGGCCAAATCTAATACGGTCATACAAAAGCAAGTGAAGTGAAAATGCAATAAAAAAAAAAAAAAAAAATTCAAAACGACGCGGAGTGCTTTTGTCTGCGCTCGTCAGATCGCCGGACGCATCACCAACACATCACGCCACGTCACTTATTTATTTATTTATTTATTTATCAGTCAGAGAGGTTCCTCATTAGCAGCTCAGCGTGACGCATGTCCCGAGCCGCATTTAGCCTCTGACCCCGCCGTGAGCCCGCCGCCCGCTCTGATCACACTCTTTTTTTTTTTTTTTTTTTTTTTTTTTTAATGTTGTATATGCACAATAATAACAAAACAATGGCTGTTAAATCACATGCTGTGCAGGGGATCAAATCTGAAGTCGTGTATGTCGGTTTGAGTCTAGTCTATTGGGTTCTATTGTTTTCTATTGTTCTCTCTCTCTGTGTGTGTGTGTGTGTGTCTTCCTCTCTTGACCCCTCGCTCCTGGTTTCAGTTCAGTCCACCTTCATTAACCCTCATGTTCATTTAAAAAGTGCAGAGGAGCCAAACGAGCGTGAACAAAAGACAGAGCAAACATCACGGAGTAAAAAAAAAAAAGAAAAAATAAAGAGAGAGAGAGAGAGAGACAAGACGAGACACGACAGAGAGAGAGAGTGAGAGAGAGAGAGAGTAAAAGAGCAGTAGTCTGTAATGTATCTGCCCTCATGGTGCGTTCAGGGTGATCCTCTTTAAGCCACACGCAGGGTTGTGCACTGAAGTGGCCGATGAAATCATAAATAAGTTGGTAAGTTGTTATGCGTGTGGTCAACGTGAAAACAAACACATGTAAGGGAAATAAATCGATTCATTTAAGTGTTTGAGTTTGTTTTGTGATTATTTTTTGGTTGATATTTTATTCCTGAATTGATTTAGAATAGAGATAGTGGTGGTAGCCTAAATGCTGTGTTTTTGGGAAGCCGCTAAATATGGCTCCAAAGTTTGGTTGAATTTTGGCGAGGGGAAAAACCTGTCATGTCTGTTTCCAGCGGGGTCCCTTGACCTCTGACCTCCAGATGTGTGAATGAAAATGGGTTCTCTGGGCAGCCACGGCTCTCCCCTTTGCAGACACGCCCACCTTCTGCTAATCCCATGCAGTTTGGGCCCCAAAGCCTGCAGTCCACATGTGTTCTTGTGGCCTGTTGTAAAATGGTGTGTGTGTGCAGACTGGGGCCTAAACAGTCTTGGAGCTGCATCAGTTGGCTTTGACTGGAAAGCTGAGACTCTTGTGGATCCAATGAGCCACATTTGATTCCTGTGTGATGATGTTGGCCCCCGCAGCAGCCGTTTCACGAGGCCGCTCAGATTTGACGAGCTGACGAGGAGCACCTGAACGCAGCATCACAGCTTTCTGAGAAGAGTTTGGTGTGTTTTATCGGCTGCAGCCTCTGTGCGCTGACATTTCTGAGACTACCGCCCCCTGCTGTGACGGAGTGTACTTTCCTCCCAGCGGACGGAGCGTGCCGCAGAGTCTGTGGTGTGTTCATGGACGGCTTTAAGCTCCGACATCTGACCGCCGGCCTGTTCTTTGAAGGCGGCTCGGTGTCTCTTCGCTGTGGCCTCACAGGCTACTGTCTCTGTCTTTTGCCCTCTCTGTTTCCTGATCTGTCACTCACACACACTCACACACACACACACACACACACATGCACACACACTCACAAACTCACAGAGGGCTGCAGGCGATCGAGCGGTGAGATTACACAGCGGTAATCTCATAGATTAATACTTAAAATGAGCGCTTAATTACTTAAACCCTGCTGGCAGGCACAGCTGTGAGTGTGTGTGTGTGTGTGTGTGTGTGTGTGTGTGTTGCTTGGTGGACATGCAGCACACCAAAGCCCCACCAGCCTCTCTCTCTCTCTCTCTCTCTCTCTCTCTCATATTTCAGTTTTCAGTTTCACCTTGCTTTATTGGCATGTAAAATATGAACCCATCTGTTCTGTCGAAACAGAAAAAGAAACAGGAGAAAGAAACTAAACATCAACAACTTCTTATTATTTATTTTATTTTTATTTATTTTATTCTTATTTTTCAGGCAGACCTGCGTTTTTATTTTCTGGGCTATTTTCTCGCTCCCTAAATTAAATATTTCTCCCTTTTTTTTTATTATTATTATTATTTTATAGTTGGCATGTGACCTTGGATGATCCCGTCCCAGGTGTGTGTTTTCAGCGCTCCCCGTCCTCACAGGGATTATCCCTCGTTCTTCATAAATGACCAAAACAATTAATTGATCATCAAAGCCAGAATCACAGACAACAGATTAGCAGATTAGCAGATTAACAAGAGACAAAAACAATTGGTCGATTATTAGAATCATAACGAGCTAATCGCCTCAGCGCCGGTTTAAAACCCCACCATGGGAAGTGAATGAGAACTACTGTGTGTGTGTGTGTGTGTGTGTGTGTGTGTGTGTGTGTGTGAGAGAGAGAGAGAGAGAGAGGGTGTTGCTAGAAAACGGCGTGCACGCTCTGTCAACCTCGCCAGGATAAATAAAGGTTAAAAAAATATTTACAGAGATAGAGAGGTGAGATGACAAGGAAGTGGGCCACCGTGTGTGTGTGTGTGTGTGTGTGTGTGTGTGTGTGTGTGTCTGTGTTTAACAGGATTTGGGTTGTGGTGTTAATCAGATTAGGCTAGATGACTTTAGAGAGACTTAAAAAGACCACACACTCACACACACACACACACACATGCGCGCGCACACACACACAAACACATGTGCGCGCGCACACACACACACACACACACACACACACACAGTAGGAAGCACGTGGAACAAAAGAGGAAGTGAGACGCTGCTCAGAGGAACTTTGCAACACTGGCCTCTTTCTCTCTTTCTCTCTTTCTTTATTCTTTTGTCTGTTGTTTGTTTGTTTGTTTGTTTCTCTCTCTCTCTCTCTTTCTTTCTTTCTTTCTTTCTTTCTTTCTCTTTCTTTCTTTCTTTCTTTCTTTCTTTCTTTCTTTCTTTCAGACTGTCGAGTGACAGAAGTGTAGACACTGACGTAGTTCCTTTTCTCTCCACCTCTTTTTCTTTGAGTCAAACTGAAAGTTAACCTGCTGACATCACTAACAGGTAACATTAACACACATCACACACACACACACACACACTCACACACACTCACTGAAACGTGATAGCAGTGTGTTTGTAGAAAAGGCGAGTTTTTCTCAGTTAGGATTTAACTTTTGCTCCGAGGGAGACGGCGCACACTGCCAAAACTCAAAATCTTACCAAGAATATTTGTCTTATTTCTTGTCAAAATGTCTCATTACACTTAAAATAAGACATGATCACCTCAGAAGTAACTTGTTTTTAGACAATTTTCACTTGTTTCAAGTGAAAATTTACTTGAAACAATTGAAAATTTGCATAAGATAAGGTATGATTTTGCATTTTTGCAGGACACTTTCAGCACTTTATGTGGTAAAAAAAAAAAAAAAAAAAAGCGATGATAAGTGACAGTTAATTCTCAAAAATATAACTCATAGATTGATAGATAGATAGATAGATAGATAGATAGATAGATACTTTATTCATCCCGCAGGAAATTCGCAGTTTTTCAGCAGTATGCACAGATTACAGATTAAATAAATCAATAAAAAAAAAGATTAAAAAAAAAATAAAAATAAAAAAAAAATAAAGAATAAGATCTAAGTACAACAGAATAAGATCTGAGTACAACCCAGTGTGCAAAAAGCAATGTGCAACAAAAAAAAAACAGAAAAAAAAACGTGTGCATGGGTGTATAAAGTGTGCATAGAGGTAGGTCAGTGTGCAAATTTAGAAGAAATATACAGTATACACATGATAAATAGCAGTAAGCAATATAAAAACTATAAACAAGGAATATAAAAAAAAAATAGAAATATGAACAATTTAAACAGCAGTGGAAAATAACCTAACCCATTTGATAGTTAGATGTTGGATTGAAGACACATGTGAAGTGTTTTAATGTGAATTCTACTGCCTTTTACTTTCCATTGTGGCCTTCAGGGGTCAGATGGTGATGCTGAGGGGTTTGATCTCTGGTTTCCCAGCCTGAGCGGCCCACAGCCGACAGAAAACAGACGATAAAAAAAAAAAAAAGAAAAGAAAAACGACACCCCTGACCTGCAGCCCTTGATCTTTATTTTTTTCTTCTTTTATGGTTAAAATGTGCGGTGTGGCAGCGCGGTCACACACATTTGCCTCCACTGAGGAAAAGCAAGACAGAAATATGCACCCGAACTGAATCATCATCAGATCACACACACACACACACACACACACACGCACATCCTGCACAGATAGACGAGATGTTCCTCAGCCGTCGGTGTGTGAAGTTTGATAAACGATATCAGAGAAATTCTTCCGGTCTCTCTGATCGGGCAGGAAGCAGCTGTCAGCGATCGGCCCGCGGCGTGGCGTGGCGCGGCGTCTGATATCAGAAATCGTTTCAGGGGCTCAAACGTCCGCGGTGAAAACGTCGGCTTGCGGTGTCAGTCGGTCACAGTAAAACAGCGAGGTCGTCTTTCTGGAGCCGATTTGCAGCCGAACAGGAGCAGCACGACCTCGTCTGCTCTCTCAGGATCTCCACCTGCTCATAAAACCTGAAACCAACAAGGTCACGCTGCGTCTTCAGGCATTCTGGGAAATCTAGTGAATCACTAAAACCTGTAGCAGTTTGTTTGTTTGTTTTTTTATTTGTCTTGTGATCTTGGTGGCGCCGTATCGGAGCAGGTAAACATGACGGAGTTTGTGTTTCACTGCCTCTCCTGAGGACGTCACACTCTGTAACCTTTAACTCTTTAGCCTTTAACTCTTTAACCTGCACTTTGTAGCCTTGGCCTCGATTTTAAATTCAGTTTTGACAAAGAACGGTGTTTATAGTTCAGTAATTTTAGGCCAAAATTGGGGTCAACCTAGGACAAACTGCAAGAGAAGCAAACTCAACTGATTTTGTATCCTCAGTTTGTCCTGAGTGAGGGAAAAAAAGTCCCAAGGAATCCCATTGGTGGAAAGTTTTCACCTATATATGACCTTATATTACCAAAAAACAATGTTTTTAACACACAGGGGAAAGGGGTTCAACATTTGACTTTCAGGGTTAAGGTTAGGGTGCATATCACAAATTATCTGATTTGATATGCACTAATTGGAATATAAGGAATAAATGCCAGAACAGATATTTAAACAGTGAATTAAAAGGTTACTATATATATAGTAACCTTTTAATTCAAGGTTATATAGTAATCTTGTAATTCACTGTTTAAATATCTGTTCTGGCATTTATTCCTCATATTCCTTATTAGTGCATATCAAATCAGATAACGTGTGATATGCATGTGTAAACAGAATAATTCAAAGAACTTGTAATTGGCTTTTTTTCTTGTCTTTGTGTGTGTAATCAACTTGTGAATTTTTATAGTGATATCTGAAAGTAAAATGTTTTTTGGTAATATGTGGTCATATAGAGGTGATTTTCAAAACTTTCCACCAATGGGATTTCTTGGGACTTTTTTTCTTCACTCAGGACAAACTGAGGATCCAAAATCAGTTGAGTTTGCTTCTCTTGGTTTTTTCATAAAATGACTGGACTATCAGGAGACTGTGTGAAACTTGCTGCTCCGACTGTAGAAACTTTGTTAAAATCGAGGATCACAGCAGCCGGCGGTCAAAACTTTTTTTTTTTTTTTCTTTCAAGGCTGAAATCGTGAGCAGCTCCTGACAAATATTTAAAAATCAAGCAGGAAGCTCAGCCTGTCGTCGTCAGTCCACGCTCTCACCGTCAGCAGATTAAAATGAACTTGAATGAAAGAAACTTTGAATTTTGAAATAAGGTCACAGTCCTAAAAATGAACTGGCTTATTTTCATTTCCTCCATTCTTTTGAATGAGCTGACCTGAGCTCTTCTTTTTCTTTTTCTTTTTCTGTTTTTTTTTTTTTTTTTTAAATTTTCCACTGCCCGCCTCCCAAACTAAATGAATCACTGCTATCGAAGTGCAGAGATTACTTTTAGAAGCCAAGAAAAAATAAAGTGAATATATACATATATTCACTTTATTTTTCATGTTTTACCGCTTAAACGAGGCGTCACACAGCAGCTCCGTCTCATTATGGTCTTACCTTTTGTTTCATGATTTCCTGTGAACATGACGTCCTGCCTTGTTCTTTCAGACCCGGCGGGCGCCGTTTGCTTAAAAAATGTGTGATTCTGTACCGATTTGTTTCTAAAAGTCATTTAAATATTCAGCCGGGCCGCTGACCTCGCTGGCACGAGCCGTGCTGCACGCCGGGCGGGGTTAACCTTTGACCTTAATGATGCTCACATTCATTAACTGCAAACGTATATATATATATGTATATGTATATATATATATATAAACACAAGTGTGTTTGGTGAATGCATGAATTTAATGCGCTCATGCACAACATGGCCTGTATGAAAGTGACATTTCTGTCACAGATCATCACTTTTCATTCAGCAGTTTGACCTTTTACCTGCATCATTACGGCCATATTCACACACACACACACACACACACACACACACACACACACATGCGTGCGCGTCCCGGTCCATGTGTGTTCCTGGTGTTGGCCGGCTGAACTGGCTGGATGCAGACAGACAGACAGACAGACAGACGGCTGGAGTTTTACAGAAATTTAAAAAAAAAAAAAAAAAATACACCAGAAGAGGAATTATCTGTGTGTGTGTGTGTGTGTGTGTGTGTGTGTGTGTGTGTGTGTGTGTGTTTACATATGCTGCTTTTTTTTTTTATTAATATGTATATGTGATTACATCGGCTGAAAGGGTGGATCTGTGTTCTCACTTCCGTGTGTGTCTCTGTGTGTGTGTGTGTGTGTGTGTGTGTGTGTGTGTGTGTGTGTGTGCATACAGGTGTCTATGTATATGTACCACTGTGTGTGGATGTATGCTTATCTGTGTGTGTGTGTGTGTGTGTGTGTGTGTGTGTGTGATCACAGCATAATCACATGATGCATCACATTGCTCAGTCTGTCTCCATACCCCCCCTCTGTTTCACTTCCTCTATTCTACACATTGTCTTCCTTGTATTTCTGTGTGTGTGTGTGTGTGTGTGTCCCTCCACTCTTCACCAAGTATAAATGGGACCGGCCCAGTTCATTGGTGTACACATATTACCGCTAATTATTTAGTCATAATCGTATTTTTTTGAAATATTATCGTCATTAACTCTCTCTCTCTCTCTCTCTCTCTCTCTCTCTCTCTCTCTCTCTCTCTCTCTCTGCAGTACACAGGTCCAGTCCCGGGCGAGCGAGGGGGCGAGCTTGCCATGGGTGGGGGACGCAGCGAGACCTCGGCGCTGGCAGGGACGGGAGGGGGGCGGGGCACCACCACGACCCAGAATTCCCAGCGGCCCAACGCCTGCTGCTTCTGCTGGTGCTGCTGCTGCAGCTGCTCATGGTAGGAGACATGCACACACACACACACACACACACACACACACACACACACACACACACACACACACACACACACACACACACATAACTGCGGTTAATATTGTTGTTACTTGGAGCAATAACACGAGTCCTTTACATCAATCTGTCAGCTCACACACACACAATTAGTCATCTGTCAGGTGTTTGTGTGTATGTGTGTGTGTGTGTGTGTGTGCTTGTGTGCGCATGTGTGTGTGTGTGTGTGTGTGTGTGTGTGTGTGTGTTTCCTGTCTGAAAGCCGTTTTATCATGTCAGTCTCACTGTCAGGAATGAAGAGGAGAGGAGGAGGAGGAGGAGGAGGAAGAGGAAATCACAGGACACCAAGATGGAAACCATACCAAACTGTGAAGCTTGGTGAGGAAACACTTCACTTTTACTTTATTTAATTTAGTTTTTAGTTTTTAATTTGTAGTTTAGTTTAGCTCGGCTCAGTCCACTTCACTTTATTTAGTTTAGTCATTTTTAGTTCAGTTTAGTTCTGTTGTGCTGCGTTTCATTTGGTTTTGTTGAATTTCACTGCATTGCATTTTATTTACTTTAGTTTCATTTTTAATTGACTTTAGCTGAGTTTAGATAGAAACCACACCAAATAGTGCGTCTTGGTGAGTTTTTTTTATCAATTAATTTGGAATGGAATGTCTTTATTGTCATTGCAACGAGCACAACAAAATTGAAAGGTGCAGTCCTCCCTAGTGCCATTTAAGAAAAAAATTATAAAAAAGAAAACTCACAAGAACATTTTAAAAAGAAAACACACAAGAACACACAAGAATAAATAAAAAAAAATATTTTAAAAATATTGCACGGGCGGCACGGCGGTGCAGTGGTTAGCACTGTCGCCTCACAGTGAGAAGGTCCTGGGTTCGATTCCCACCCAAGGTCCTTTCTGTGTGGAGTTTGCATGTTCTCCCCGTGTCTGCGTGGGTTTCCTCCGGGCACTCCGGTTTCCTCCCACCGTCCAAAGACATGCAGGTTAGGTGAATTGGAGAAGCTAAACTGCCCCTAGGTGTGAGTGTGTGTGTGTGAATGTCAGTGTTTGTCTGTCTGTCCTGCGATGGACTGGCGACCTGTCCAGGGTGTTTCACTGCCTTCGCCCTATGAGCGCTAGGATAGGCTCCAGCACCCTCCCGTGACCCTAGTGAGGATAAGCGGTTTAGAAGATGAATGAATGAAATATTGCACATTATATTATATTGCACTTTGTGTTCACAGTCCAACAGTATTTAGTGTTTAGCTATGGCTCTTGCATAAAAACTGTTTCTCAGTCTGTTTGTTCTTGCCTTTAAGACCCTGAAGCGTCTGCCAGAGGGCAGCAGTTCAAACAGAGCATGTCCAGGGTGGGTTGGGTCCCTGATATGCTGTGCCTTCCTGAGGCAGTGGGTATTGTAGAGTATTGTAGGGGTGGAAGGGGGCAGCCGGTGATCCTCTGAGCTGTGGTGATGACCCTCTGGAGTGCCTTCCTATCTGCTGCTGTGCAGCTAGAAAACCACACAGAGATGCAGTATGTGACAATGCTCTGAATGGAGCATTGGTAGAAGGACACCAACAGTTCCCGTTTGAGGTAGATAGATAGAGATAGATAGATACTTTATTCATCCTGCAGGAAATTCGCAGTTTTTCAGCAGTATCCACAGATTACAGATTAAATAAATCAATAAAAAAAAAAGATAAAGAAAAATAAAGAATAAGATCTAAGTACAACAGAATAAGATCTAAGTACAACCCAGTGTGCAAAAAGCAATGTGCAACAAAAAAAAAAAACAGAAAAAAACGTGTGCATGGGTGTATAAAATGTGCATAGAGGTAGGAAATGTGCAAATTTAGAAGAAATATACAGTATACACATGATAAATAGCAGTAGTTGTTCTGCAGTATCCTCAGGAAATAAAGTCTCTGCTGTGCCTTCTTAATGATGGCTGTGGTGTTGGCACTCCAGGACAGGTCGTCTTCTATGTGCACTCCCAGAAAACGGAAGCTGGAGACCCTTTCCACACACTCCCCACCAATAAACAGAGAGAGAATATCTGTTTTCTTTCTCCTGAAGTCGACGATGATCTCCTTCGTTTTCTTGGTGTTCAGGATCAGGTTGTTCTCCGTGCACCACACAGACAGCCGTTCCACCTCATCCCGGTATGCGGATTCATCCCCTCCTGAGATGAGCCCCACCACGGTGGTATCATCAGTAAGCTTTATGAGGAATTTAGTTTAATTTCATTTTGTTTACTTTTTGTTTGAACAGAAAACTGCCACACTGTGGTGAGCTGGTATACACAGGTTAGTTTAGCTTATTTGTTTAGTTTCGATTTGATACAGCCATAAGAATAGTTTACAGTACCGGTTATAGAGAGCACACAAATCCACTGTTTCATTGTCAAACAGCACAAATAATGTATAAAGCAATAAACGACTCACTGCCTGGAAACATCCAGAAAAATTGTGTTTTAATAGACGGGTGGAGGGGGGGGGTTATCATTTCAGGGGGGAGTTACATTTAAAACATCCGCGCAGACGTACAACCTTGAAAAGTTTTTGTGTTTGTGTGTGTGGAGTGAAGCTGTGGAAGCTGTGGAGATTATCTATTTATTTATGTCTATTTTGCTCTGTTATTTTTTTTTGTTATTCACATTATTTATTTTTACTCTGGGTAAAAATGCACAAATGATCACATGATAACACATTTGTTTATGGGTGTATGGTTTAAAAAATGTAAATTGGATAAATTGTATGGAAGTCAACTGATACAGTAGTTACCATGTAGTGACACCATTAATTTTGTTGTTTTTACTTTTCTGTATTGTTTTTGCATTTTTTTTTTTCACATGTTCAAAATAAAGCCTTCATTCATTAAGTTGATTTCGGAAACAGAAGGATGATTAATCCAAATTTGACCTGAACGGCACAAAGACGTGACAACACAGCATTAAAGGTGCAGCCTGTCACTTTGTGATACTTCAGCACCATCTAGTGGCCGCTCCTGTCCGTGCGCGTGTACAGACTCAGGAGGTCGGAGGCTCAAACCAAGCATTATTCATAAATTCATCACGGTTAGAGTGAATACCGTCAGACGACAGCACAGGTGAGGTTCAAACAGCAGGACAGATCTGATTATTATTATATATTGTACCTTTTTAATTGACATACAGCACAGAGCAAAGCAAAACTACATTCTGTGAACTTGGAAACTGTCAAACTGTGAACCTCGGACGGTACAACATGATCATTTCCTGGAATATGTTAATCTCGAGCCATGTGTGTTTGTTTTTAGGTTATGTTTCTGCACAGGATTTATTTAACCACCTCACATTCGTTTTGTAACCTTAACCCTGACCTTGACCTTCAGCGGTTTTAGCAGCTACTGAGCTAACTAGCGAGTTAGCGAGCTCGGGAAACGCTCCCGTGGGTTGTGACCAGGACTTGTTGAAGGACTTGTTGAAACTCTGCCAGTGGGATTAGATAATCCCAGTTGTTTCCAGTGCTGATCAGTGTGTTTCATGGTGTCATTTTCATGATCCCAGTGTGCTGCCACTTCTTTGACCTTCTTTGACATTTCTCTTCACCAGCACTAAAACCTCGGTGGAGTCTGTGGTGACAGTCACTCATCAGACTCATGAATGAATGAATGAACAAATGAATGAATGAATGAATGAGGGATTGAACAATCTTTCCAGTCTTCTTTGTGCAGATGAAATGGGTTTCAACACTGTTTCAGTCTCTGACCCTCGAGCGACCTTCATGTCTGACCCCAAACATACTGAACATTTTTTTAATCATATCTTAATAATTATTTCTTGGATCTTTCCAAAATTTCTCGACTTTGTCAGTCAGTTTGTCTCCATTAAGTCCACACCACTGTTTCAGGTTTCTGCCTTCATTCATCATGATGGTATAATTCTGCTTTGACGTATCAATTGACCCAACAAATTCTGCCTCTGTTCCTTGACCAAATGAATCCATGTTTCTGTAGGGACAAAATATCAAGTGGCACTTTCTTAGAATTGAGTGGGGGCTCTGTTTCATTGTTTCATTCATTTTAAATTGGGATCTGATGTGAATGGTTGTTTGAGGCTTGAACAAACCGATGACAGAGTGAAGAAACAAACGACTGAATGAGCGATGGGCCTGTTTCCGTCTCTCTCTCCTCAGCACCAAACCCTCGGTGGAGGAGGTCCGGCTGTGGTCTCAGTCCTTCGACAAGCTGATGAAGAACCCGGCGGGCCGCAACGTGTTCCGGGAGTTCCTGCGGACGGAGTACAGCGAGGAGAACATGCTGTTCTGGCTCGCCTGCGAGGACCTCAAACAGGAAATCAACAAGAGCAGCATCGAGGAGAAAGCACGCTCCATCTACGAGGACTACATATCCATACTGTCGCCCAAAGAGGTACGAGTAATACCAAAACGAGATTAAAAGCCAAAACAGCTGGTTTAACATCACCGCCCTTTGTGAAAGTTGCTCCTAAAGCCATTATTTCATTTTGATATAACTTTTTGCGATCGGTTTCCATTGATTTTTGTAGGATTACACTGTTTAGTATCCGCATGAAAATGCTTCTGTTCCTACACGCTTTCATTTTGCTTGCTTTTGATCGGTTCCCATAGCTTGCATGGAATTAGAGCTGCAGCTAATGGTTATTGTCATTGTTGATTCATCTATAAGCTGCTTTTTCCAGTGAACAGTTATTCGTTTAGTCTTTAAAGCGTCAAAAATAAGGACAAAGTCTCATGGGAAGTTCGTAGAGCCCAAAGTGGCGGCTTCAGATGTCTTCCTGAGTCTGACCTGCATCGTAGTGAAGCTGGAATCAGATAAATGGCTAAAATTATTGTCTGATTTTCTCTTGATCAATTCAACACCAGTCTGCACGTGTTTTTAACTGCTGGCTTTCTTTTTCCCATCTCTTCATGTTTGCACAGTGTTATCCTGACCTAACCCGCTGTCTGGAGGCAATGTGAATAAATTTCCAGTTTGGTAGTTTTAAAACTGGACTGTAAGGCCGCGGTTACACTCGTCTTTTCAATAGACAAGTCTATTGAAAAGACTCGCATTTAGATCCGGAATCTGGACAATTGATCCAGACGTGTAGAGGAATACACCCCATCACTGTCTAATCTGGAGGATTGCATTGAGGGGTCTAATCTGGACGCACATATGCAGACCCAGCTGGTGCGTCCGATCACAGGAAAACAGAAAACCAAGGGTCAGAAAAGAGCGATTAAAAGCAACGAGCCTGTATTTTTTGTCCTCTGTCAGTTCTTGAGGAGCAGAAGTTTGTCATGTCGATGTGAGGTGCAAGGCTATACCGTCCATACCACACGGACCGCGGTTTATTTTAGCAATGTGGAGCGGCGGCCCAAACCTTTTCCATATCAAGACCCCGAATATAGAACCACACACGAGACCACGGAGTGTGTTTGATCAGGTTTTACCTTCAGCAGCCCTGCCTGAGGAGAGGGCTTTGGCTGTCGGGTATGATTCGGTTTAGGCGACGACCGTAAGCTGACACCAGAGTTCAGTTTGACAATGAGAACGAATCTCAGTTTGGGAGGAGGGGGCGCTCTTGCAGCCCTGCTTCAGCCCAACTGTGTGATGTAAACGAGAGAAAAGTGGATTTTTACATTAAAAAGCTGCTTTAATGATCATTTTCTAAAAAAAAAAAAAACCCTCCATGGTAACAAGTCATTTAGTCATCTTCAGTGTTCAGATCTTGTTTTTCTTCAAACAAGGTAAAAAAAAATCTGGAGACTGTCCCCCGGCAAAAACGACCCCAGAGGTCGTTTGTAAAGCAGCTTATTATGACCTGTCGTTTAAAAGTGAAGCGCCCTCTGCTGGTTGTGTTAATTACAACACTGTGGTGTTAAAGGAGCATGTAAGGAGTCTGGTGAGGCGATGGCGAGTCGATCAGCTCGACTTTCACAGTTGAGAGTTCAAATCCAAGCTAGAGAAACACTATTTTTAACACACAGGGAAAGGGGTTCAATTCACTGTTTAATTCACTGTTTAAATATTAAAAGGTTACTATATATATAATAACCTTTTAATTGACTGTTTAAATATCTGTTCTGGCATTTATTACTTATTAGCGCATATCAAATCAGACAATGTGTGATATGCATGTGTAAACAGAATAATTCAAAGAACTTGTAATTGACTTTTTTTCTTGTCTTTGTGTGTGTAATCAACTTGTGAATTTTTATAGTGATATCTGAAAGTAAAATTTTGAACCCCTTTCCCCTGTGTGTTAAAAACAGTGTTTTTTTTGGTATTATATGATCATAAATAGGTGATTTTCAAAACTTTCCACCAATGGGATTCCTTGGGACTTTTTTTCCCTCACTCAGGACAAACTGAAGATGCAAAATCAGTTGAGTTTGCTTCTCTTGCAATTTGTCCTAGGTTTTTTCATAAAGTGACTGGACTAAACGCTAATCAACTTGTTTCCCGGATTGTCTTGAATCAAGTGTCATTTTCGGGATCCCAGTGTCTGACCTGCCTCATTCTGCCTCGTTTCAACACATTTAAACTGCAGTGGAAACGTGGGATTATCTCATCCCACTGGCAGGTGTTTGTGTTGCCTTGTTTGAAGGAAAACACGATTTGAACGGCGACGATCCGACTAAATCATTTGTCAAGATGCAGATAGTTTTTGCACTGAACCCCCACAGCCTGACCTGTGACCCCTGACCCCCCTGTGGAGGGAGTAAACAATAAACAACATCACAGGGATCAATAAAACAGCAAATAAACATGTTTGTGTTTGTGAGTTTCCCCTTGGGGATCAATAAAGATCATCTTATCTTAGTAAAGGTTTTACCGTTTTCCTTTTCCCTTATCTTATCTAAATCTACACTCAAACACATAAAAGAGCGGGTGCACACACACACACACACACACACAAACACATGATGCACACACACACACACACACACACACACACACACACACACACACACACACAAACACATGATGCACACACACACACACACACACACACACACACACACACAGACACACACACTCGACGGGGAATGTGGTTTTAATTTAGAGTGAATTTTCTTCTGGTGAGAAACGGGGAAAGCCTCACTGTCTGCCTGGCTGCTGCTATTTTTAACTGACTGTGTGTGTGTGTGTGTGTGTGTGTGTGTGTGAGTGTGTGTCTGTGTCTGTGTCTGTGTCTGTGTGTGTGTGTGATAAAACAGCAGCTGCTTTATTTAGCACCGGACTGCTGGAGGTTTTGCGTGTCAGAAACTATTAGAGTGTGTATTTGTATTTTGTGTGTATGTGTGTGTGTGTGTGTGTGTGTATTTGTGTATTTTGTTTGCATGTACAGTTATCTGTGTGTGTGTGTGTGTGTGTATACAGTATGTTCACAGGAAGCAATAAATCCTGGCTCTCATCACCTTCTGGCACTAGTGGCTTTATATAGACACACACACACACACACACACACACTCTCTCTCTCTCTCTCTCTCTCTCTCTCTCTCTCTCTCTCTCACACACACACACACACACACACACACACACACACAATACTAAGATAGCCAGACATGTGAGTTGGCCACAGAAGATGCAGGCTTGGCCGTCTGTCTGCCTGTCTGACCTTGATAGACTGTATCTGTGTGTGTGTGTGTGTGTGTGTGTGTGTGTCTTCCCTCTAAAAAAAAGACAGAAAGAAAAGCAAAGAGAAAGCCTGTTGGTCTATAAATAACTACTGGCGTCATGGCTTGGGGGGCACTCAGGTTTGTGTGTGTGTGTGTGTGTGTGTGTGTGTGTGTGTGTGTGTTTTGGATTATGTAGCTCAGTTAAACGTCAGAATCAGCTCTATTAAGGAAACTTGCAGAAAGCTGCAGTTTGGATGCTGTGTTTTAATAGGAGACATTTTTTCTTGTGTTTTTTTTTTTTTTTTTAATTCACATTAAAACATTTAATTTTCTTCAAACACAAAAAAACATGTTAAACGCAAAACTGAAGAGAGGATCCTTAAAACTCCTGACGGAAACGCATCGTGAGCATATAATCATCTGTCCAACTATCAGATTACATGATTATGTTTTTTTAATTATGTTTTAAGTAGAAACTGACACTCAGACGTTATTATAGTTGGTATTTTAAATCCCTCAGTGCTTCTCATATGTTCTGTGGTGTTAATATTCATTACAGGCTTAAGTGTTATTCTGATTATTAGCATAGCTGTGAATGCAGTAATTAGGGTTGGAAAATTGCAGGAATTTCAGAGTTGGAAACTTTCCTGGGAATTAACAGGAACACACTGGAAACTTGTTGGAAATTGCAAGGTAGATAGTTGTGACAGGAAACTTCAATATAGTTGGGAAAAAAAATCAGTTAAAACAACCAGATTTAATGCAAACTAAGCTGAATGTCTTGATTTGATTTTTTTTTTTTTTTTTTTTTTTGGGAAGGGCGGCTGCTTTCATTTTACATTGGAGTTTTTGAGGGGGATCATGGGAATATGTTAATTTTATTTATTTATTTATTTATTTATTTTTTGTTGTTCAATAAAATAATCAATTAAAGTTCTCACAAACAAATCAAACCCAACAATGTCACTTTTTTTTTTTTTTTTTTAAGTTTGTACGCATGTCTGCTTATGACAAAACAAGATGTTTATATTTTGGTTTGTGTATGATGCAGTTTAGGGTTAGGGTTAAGAAATGACCCCAATTTAAAAAAAAAAAAAGTATTTTTTACAGAAAAATCTGGAGTGGTGCATGTGAGCTGCTGGCTTTGCTGAATTTCATTATTTCATTTTTTTTTTTTAAATAAAGATAAAAAAAAAAAAAAAAAGTTCTGTGCTGCAATAAATAAATAAATAAATAAGAAATTAAAAAAAAAATAAATGACCCCAAATTTCCTGCTAATTTCCATTCATTCCCATGGAAATTTTCCAACTTCCAACTTTCCAAAATCCCCGGTGTAACTTCCCATGGAAAGTTTCTGGAAAGTTTCCTTCCCTCCCCCTGCAGCCAGTATCTGAGGTCAGGCGCTCACTGAGGTTTGTTTTGTTCCGTGTACCTGCTGCAGGTGAGCCTGGACTCGCGGGTTCGGGAGGTGATCAACAGGAGGATGCAGGAGCCGACGCCTCACACCTTCGAGGACGCTCAGCTGCAGATCTACACGCTGATGCACAGGGACTCGTACCCTCGCTTCCTCTCCTCCAGCATCTACAAGTCCCTGACCTGCAGCGGCTCCCGCACCTCCTCCGAGTCCTAGTCCTCCTCCTCCTCCTCCTCCTCCTCCTCCTCCTCCTCCTCCTCGTCCCTGAAGAGTCCTACATTTTCAGGATCGATGCCAAGACCTCCTCGCTCCTCCAGACCTGAACTTCTCGAAACACCACAGACACCTCCCTGGACTCCTCCCTGGACTCCTCGCCTCTCCTCCTCAACCTCAGAGAACTCCAGTTGACTCCTCTCCTCCTCCTCCTCTCTTTTCTCTTTCTTCACCTTCGCTCTTCCCGCTCTCTGCTCCCCTCTCTGCTCCTCCTGGTCCTGCAGGATAAAATCTTCAACTTTAAAATCTGACGTTCAACAAAAAAAAAAGTTTGATTTTGTCGTGGAAAAGTCAAGCTGCAGAAAAATATTTACCAGCCAGATTTCGGCCGATATGTTTTTTTCTGATCGCTAAAATGACAGGCCATTCTTTAGTATCTTCAGATTTGACCGTTTCACATCCATAAATATGACGATATTCAGTGTTTCCCCCAGAGTTTGGTTCATGTCAGGGTGGAAAAGCCTCTGAAAAGGCATTAAAAGCACCGTGGGCGACTAAAACTCTCCACTGAAACCAGACTGCTGGAACTGGTTTTGATGGGTTTGAGCCTTTTTTTGGATAAAATAATTAGAATAAACTAATATCGGCATTTACATCCTCAAATTGGCGTTTTTCCCAGGTAGGAATCCCGACTTTCCTCTCCACTTTCCACCTCACCTCCCATCCTCTACATCCCCTGAAAACACTTCACCTCCTCGATCCTCTCCTTTCCTTTCTTTTCCTTTCCTTTCTTTTCTTCCTCTTCTTCTCCCTTCTCCTCCTCCATCTTTCTGCACATTTTCTTCTCCTCCATCGTCTTCTTCTCGCTCTTCACCCCTTCTCATCGCACAATGGCCGCTGAACGGAGAATGAAGCTACCTGGGACGCTCAAGTATTTCTTGGGGATATCATAACACACACACACACACACACACACACACACACACTGAAACATGTATTTTCTGGGGGAGATTTTGGTGTGTTTGAATGGGAGATTCATAGATTTCCAGTGCCATGGATCCTTAGCGGATATTTTTTTTTTTTTTTTTTGCCAATGCCCCTCCCATCCCAAAGCCAAGCATCCAATCATCTTCAAGAGCCAATTTAAAGGTGGCCCCGCCCATCACTGCACTGACTCCGCCCACATTCAAACCCGCCTCCTTAACATTTCTGCCTCAATCGGGGACGGACAGACAGGAAGAAGAGAAAGACGGGTGCTGTCTCTCTCCCCCTTTTTCTTTCTCTCTCTCTCTCTCTCAACTGGAAAACACAGGGTGCTCCCTCCTTCCCTTCATCTGAATGACAAAAAACAGACTTTTTTTCCTCCTTTTATCGTTGTTTTCCTCCCTCTCTTTGCTGGATCAATCATTCCGCTCCTGTGATAAAAAACAAATGGACGAAAGGATGGACATCGCTTCCCTCCGACTACTGATTTACAAATGGACAGACGTCTATTTTTTAAGAGATGACTCTATATGACACGTACGATTATGTCCTTTTTTGTTTTATTCTCCTCCTCCTCCTCCTCCTCCTCCTTCTTCTTCTTCTCCCGCTCTCTCCTCCTGGATTTTCACGAGAAGAGGAAAAGAAAAACAAAAAACTGTAACGAACCCCAGTCGACGCAACGCCAGAGACACTGCAATAAAACACTGGAGTCCAGAAACACCACACACACTTCTACACACACACACACACACACGCAGCACATAACACACACACACATTTATTTGAAAATGATAATTGAAACGTCCCTGCCAAAGCCCGACCCTGAGCAGCAGATGAAGAACTACTGTCTCTGTTTTGGAGGAAAAAAAAAAAAAATCATAACGTCAGCATCACGGTGCAATATCAGATTTTTTTCTGCATATTTAGATATTTAGTCTGTTTATCGGAGACTTTTAAAACATGTTTATGCATATCTTTATCTCTTGTTGCCGGGTTATTTTGCTTCTGTAACTGTTTTCAAGCTTTTTTTTTTTATCATTCAAGTGGAAGCAGTCGGTCGCTAAGAAAAATCATCCGACACGGATCTGTTAAGACTGAAACTGACACCGGTAGTTCTCAACTGAACCTGCCATTAATCACTATTTTGTGCCAATATTTCTTAAGTAAACCTGTTTTTAATGACAAATTTTAATGAACAAAATGTATAAAAGACAATATACTGCAAAAAAAAAAAAAAAAAAAGAGGCAGATATCAACCTGATGTATCTGTGAGCAGATCAGTCGGTCTAATCCAAAGCCAAAGTGTTTGAGTTAAATAACTGCTTCGACTTGGAAACGGTTACAGAAATCATATAATCCAGTAACAAACATATACAGTATATGCGTAAAAATGAAATTTGAATAGTCTACAGTGAACACAGACTGTGAAAAGTTCATTTTTATATTAAAATTCATAATTAATTTCCCCTGAGACAAATCATGGAGGACACTTAATGTCCAGATGTCTGTTGTGGAGAGTTCAGTTTGTTCAAGTTTCACGGTTTAGTCAGCTTAGGGATTAGAAATTAATTTGACTTCAGATGGAGATTCTCATTTCAGGCCCCAAGCTAACCCTCATTGTAAACAGAAGCTCTGAACCTTAAAGGTAAAGATTTTTAGGTAAAAAAAAAAAAAAAAAAAATCAGATCCTCCCAAACTGAGACGCTGCAGATTCATGCACTCAGATTAGATTCACGTCGTTAGGAATCCAAACTTAAAGAGTGAAATAGAATAATCTCGCCTCTAAAACAAGTTGAAGCTAAACTTTTTTTTTTCTCCACCTCCATCTGCTGCAAAAAAGGATTCGACCCCGACACAGAACTTCTGCTTTACCTCAAAATGTCAAAACTTAAGATGGAAGCAGATTATTTTTTGCCCCTCCACTGGACAGCGACAGAGGAGAGTCCACTTTCATTAAGTTGCCTGATTTCTTGGTAATGACGTCGTTGAAACTTTCAAAAGTTAAGAGTAAAATGCAAAAAAAGTGCATCTTTTTTGCCTCCACCGTCACCAGCTGCTAAGAAAAAGATATTTAAGTGCAGAGTTGAATTGTGGGTAATGAAGTCCTTCAAACATTCAAAAAAAACGCCTCTGCAACTTTAAATGAAAACTCATTTTCAGAAGGTCGGGCCGAAAATTCAAATTTCTCTGCCAGAAATTTTATCACGTTTTAAACCCAAAGCAGTCTTCACACACACACACACACACACACACACACACGTGCTCATACACACTCATACATACATACGCACACACACACACCAGGGCGGCCTACCTGGGCACTGCTGCTGCTGACCTCTGCCTCTGTGACCTCTCACCTTTGACCTCACCACTGTCTGCCGCCCACTCGGAGGCCTGCTCGTGATTGGCTGCCTGGGGCCCCGGGGCCGAGCCGTGGTTGGTCAATTCAGGAAGGGGGGTGGGAGGAAAACCCAGGTGCAAAAAAAAAAAAAAGAAAGTAAAGAAAATATATATATATATGGAATTAAAAAAAAAGAAGATACCTATTATTATGTGAGATGGGATTGTTACACCCGATGCTTCATGGGAAATGTAGTTGAGGACAACAGACGTGTTTGTAGTTCTCTGAGGAGGCGGAGACAACAGAAAAAAAAAAAAAAAAAAAAAAAGAGATGCCTAGGTCTTCACCAGACTGGTCACTCAGAATGCATTTATCTTAGTATTGTTAATGTTATTTATTTTATATTTTGTTAAAACTGTGATTTTAATTGTACATATATAAACAGAAACCCTTGAACATCCAACGGGACGCGAGTCGTTTGTTTGCCGTGTCGTGTGAGAGTGAATGTGAGATATTTTGAGATATTTTAGAGATATTCTGATGAAACAATTCAACATTCAAAAGTATGTGATCAGTAATAGGTGCACTTTAAAACACTGAGTATCAACAGAAATACACATTTTATTTATTTATACATGACTTTTCTTAACATGTGACCAAGTGCTACAACAACAGATGAAATAAATACAAATCAAAACATTTAAATTACACATCTCACAATGTAAATAACAATAAAATGGTTGCAATTTAAAAAAAAAAAAAAAGTACTTTATGTGTCACTTTTTCACAAGTAATACATAATCAACCAGCTGATTTATTTATAATGTGTTTTATGTGATGGACATTTAATCTAAACAGAGTTGAAGGCAGCTTTCTGGGGCAGCACGCTGACTGGACTGTCTATGTAAATTTCTCATCATGTCAGATGCCCTGATATTTATATTGAGATCTGTTTGCAGTGGATATATGCATACTGTCATAATCAAAATCTCTAGCTTTAGTAAATAGCATCAATTTTTGCTTGATTTGCATTTAGTACCCGTTTAGTATGAAGGAGAGCATCCAGTTAAACATTAAAGGAACGATGCAGATTTTCATCAGCTAGTTGGATCCGCAGAGTCCCTCTCAATCTTTAAGGTAAGGTTAAAACCCCAGCTCTGTGGGGAGCGCCTTCTCACCTGATGGACTGTGTAATCCAAAAAAAAAAAAAAAAGATAGTTTTTGCCTCTATGCTTTCTTCTCTCCTCTATGCATCCCCTCTCTGCTCTGCCTTGTAGCTCCTCTGCTCTTTGGACCAGAACCAGAACTTTATGGCTCTTGATGTCGTGGTTCTCTCCTGAATTGCTCTTTGTTTATTGGTGTAAAAAAACTCATATGTACATCGCTTTGGATAAAAACGTCTGCCAAATGGGAAATGTAACTGGACTTGACAGCCACTCAAGAAACAACATCATTAGTATAACCGGAGAAGAGTAAAGGACCCAGAACGGAGCCTTGTGGAACACCTTTTGTTTTTGATAAGAAATCAGACCGAGCGTCTCTCAGAACAATAATTTGGACACCAATTCCAAGCCTTTTAACCCAAACCAATATTGTGTAACTTTTTTGCTCCTGGAAACCTGATGCCACACTCATATGGGCATGAATTTTCACCAGCAGGAGTCGCACGGCTCGTGCTGTTCCACCTTGAATCGTCTTCCTGATTTTTTTTTTAAATTTTCACAGGGCAGTTTCAGCATATATACACAGGGTGGTTTGCATCGCTTTTCCAGCTGCACTCTGCCATTTGAGCAAAGGAAGCAGAGAATGTGTAGATTTTGTTGCTGTCGAACAAGCGGTGTGGGTCCTGGCAGTTCCCTCCTTGGTGGAAAAAACAAATAAAATATAAAATAAAGTGCAGAAAACATCTAGTTAACACACCTGGCCCCGACACCTGCATCTGATTGGTGAGACTTGTCATTTCTCGGGTTGTCCCGTGTATTTTCTCACCGGTTTTCAGACTGGAAGCAACATGGAGGTTGTCAAATTTCTCCAAAACTAAACACCAAAACTGGTCTCTGATGCAATTTCATGAATTGCGTTTTATTTCTTGATGACACCGCTCAGTTTAGAATATTTGTAGAAATGCCAAAAACATTTTCCCAAAAGTAAAAGCAATAGTTTTATATGAGAACAAGGCGTTTTTAGCGTTGTTACATTGTATTGCTGATTAACAAAGTGATAAAGTAACTTTTCATCTCTTTGTCACTTTAAAAGCCTCAAACATGAAAATGCGGTTTGAGTTGTGAAAACGGATTGACCCTGAACTCATCGCACTGCTTGAGTCAACTCTGCCACTGTTGATACTCTCAACAGACAGTTCCTAAAGGAAACACACACACACACACACACACACACATAGAGAAGACTAGCGCAACGGTGTGGCTGTGTGTGTGTGTGTGTGTCACATACAGAATGAAGCCCCAAGCACTGACAGATCAAGTTACAGTGACCTGTGGAAAAAGATGCTACACACACACACCTTCATACCTATGCACACACTCATACATAAACACTAAAACACACTGCCATAACACATAAAGCACAAACACATTCACACACACACACACACACACACACCTAACCAAACTGTCATACACTCACACACATTTAGCGCGCGCACATTTTCTCTCTCCATCCATGTTGTTCTTTTTTTTCCTCCTCTGTGGTCTTTAATTTCTCATTTCTCTCGCTCATTACTTCTCAAAATGCTACATATATCGATTTGGAAGTCTGTGGTCGACCGGTGGATCCACATGAGCTGAAGAGTCAGGGAGAGTTGCTCAAGGCAAGGCGCCACACCTGGTGGAGCTTTATTTCACTGCCTGTTAATCAGCAGGTATTTACCAGCTGATTTACTCGGAAATGAGCTGGCAGCAAACAGCGCTTACCAGAAAACTGTCGGGAGGTACTGCTGCTGTTTGGCCGACTTTCAAACTCTTTTCTCGCTGCTGCTGCTGCGTCTGAAAGGCCTGCCTCGTCACATGATCACACGCAACCGGACAACAACATACATGTTACCAGGCAACCATCACTTCATATCTGTCCATGACAAATCCCAAAGAAAATAAGAAGTTATTCACTGAATCGAAGTTTACGTTTTGTGAGAAATAAGAATATACGATCGTCCGGTAATTGGAGGTTTTCGATCCCTGGCTCCTCCGCAGTGTGTTGAAGTGTCCTTGAGCAAGGCACTGAACCCCTAGCTGCTCCCGACGGGCAGCTTGCATGGCAGCCTTGGCCATCAGTGTGTGAGTGTGTGTGTGTGAGTGTGAGGCAAACACTGTGAAGCGCTGTAGAAATGCAGTCTATTTACCATGTATGTCATTTTTTTGGGGCATTTCTGCTTTATTTGACAGTGACAACAGAGAGAGACAGGAAAGGTGAGGGGAGAGAGGATGACATGCAATAAAAAGGCCTGGGCCTCGGATTCAAACCCGGGACGCTGCAGTCAGGACTCGGCCTTGATGAGTGGTACGTGCTCTACCGGGGGACCAACCAGAGTGACAGTTCTGTTTTTAATTTCACGAGTTCTTTGAAATCAGGCCTGTTTCCAAGGTGGCAATCTGAATCACTTGCAGGGACCTGTTCTCTGCCTAACAGTGTTGGAAGGCCCCCTCTCTCAACGGGCCCCCCCGCCACCACCACCCCTCGGGCCCCAGTGCAACCACACCGCCTGCACTGTCTCTATTTACCCAACTGGCAAAGTCCCTGCCTGGAGGCTGTTTCTCTCTGTGACTCAGGTGTCACACTGAATAAAGCAAATACAGTAAGCAGCTGATGATTAGTGACAGACTGGTAGGACAACAACTTTCCGATGTATTTGGTGGTTAGCTCTCAGATAATTTCCCGCTAAAATACTCGTTGTTGCCAACTGTTTTTTTCTTAAGGAACACCTGCTAATTACTGGGCTGTGAGAGAAACTGTTGGGAAAACTTTTACCTTTATCCCAAAATAAAAACATATTGCATATGTGTGCAAAACACTTTTCACGCAAGTTTATTTGTAGATCCGGTTCCCAAACTCCACCTGCTGCCTGAGCTGGTAAATCACTTGGTGGTGTGATAGCGTTTGTCTTTTCTCATTTATCTGGAAGTTAACGTGGGAAACGCCAAGGCAATCGAACATTTTTGCCATGTACATGGGAGTTTACAAAAGAAAAACTTTTACAAATGTGTGTGTTACTGACTACTGGTAGTTATTCACCAGAACAAAGCAGGAAAATGTTATCTCAGTGGAGACAAACATTAAGCACCACACACTGAAATAACTTTGTTGGAAGCGAACAACGTGTTTCACCAGTTGCTTCTTCAGGTTCACTCAAAATTGCTTATTTGAGCATGATTAAAATAAAATACTTTGTTTGTCAAATTCATGCCGCACCTTAATTTGCTTTAACTTTGTGCGATATTTTGTAAAAGGAGGCAAAACCTTTCTCCAGGTTTTAGAACAAAACTCATCCAGTGCTCGGCGGCTCTTCTGTTAATAGCAGATATCTGCATTTTGCAACAACGGGGCTCAATTCCATGTAAGTCGGGCTAAAGCCTGGCTAAAGCCGGGCTAAGTGGCTTCAATTTGCCAAAGAATGACAGAGAATTTGGCCGATAATAACCAGACTATCCTGATGCAGTAAACCCCGCCCATCTGGGGCAGCAGGCAGGTTAAAACAAGCGTGTGTGTGTGTGTGTGTGTGTGCGGATGCCAGTGTGAATCCCCAATCAGACAGTCATTATGGGGCCTGAGCGAGCGACGCCGGGCCTCACATTCACAGTGCAGCTCTGTAAACTCGGTCTCATCCTCGGCGTGTTCCCTCTGATCCTCCAACACGACGTTCTCTCTCCTGTAGCGTTTTATTTTCCCGCTGCTGTCGGTGTCACTCAGGCTTTTCCTCTGCCCAGCGTCAGTCTGCAGGCCTGCACGTCGCTCCAGACTGCAGACCCTCCACTGTTCTTGCTCTGCATCTCACAGGCAGATCTTGTTGTTTCTCCTGCTCTGCATTTATCTGACGGCTGGAGTCAAACGTCACTTTGCAGAAGAAGCTTTTCCGGGCAAAACATCAGATGTGCTGCAATGTTAGTAGAGGTGCAAGTAACGAATTACATTTACTCACGATACTGTAATTGAGTTACTTTTTTTTTTTTTTTAGTATCTTTTCAAGACAGTAATTTAACTTTTCCTTCAGTCCATTTCTGCTTGGGTTTTGTCCTTCACTGCATTTTAAATCAGATCCATTACAGAGAACAGATGATCACTGACAGACTGTGGAACCTTTCACAATAAAAGCTCAGTCAGCAAAGATGATTTCAAAATTTCCAAATTTCACAATAAAAGCTGCACCATGAAAAACTGCAGCGAGGACCGTCCGATTCAATGAGAACCATGTAGACTCAACCACCATATTGCATGCAGAGTCTACAGGGTCCTCACTTCAGTTGAGTGTAATGCCCCTTTAAAAGCATGTAGTGTGCAGCGTGTTCTCTCCTCCTTTTCCAACTGCATGGAAAAGATCCCAGCTAACACAGTTACTGTTTGGAAAAAGGAGCTCAGTCACTTTTACTGCCAGGACATTTGACATGAGACACTTTGGACTTTTACTGCAGGAGATTTTTACTGCAATACTTCTACTTCTACTGCAGTCAGATACCAGCAGAGGAACAGTACTTCTTCTTCTACTGCAGTCAGATACCAGCAGAGGAACAGTACTTCTACTTCTACTGCAGTCAGATACCAGCAGAGGAACAGTACTTCTACTTCTACTGCAGTCACATACCAGCAGAGGAACAGTACTTCTACTTCTACTGCAGTCACATACCAGCAGAGGAACAGTACTTCTACTTCATGAAGGAATGCAGGACTTTTGACTTTTACTGTATTTTGTAGAATTTTGCAGTATTATTGTATTTCTGCTTTTACTTTTCAGCGATTTAAGGAATCTGAATAACAACTTGAAAGTCTCTCTCTCTCTCTCTCCCTCTCTCTCCCTACCTCTCTCTCTCTCTCTCTCTCTCCCTACCTCTCTCTGCTCTCTCTCTCTCTTTCTCTCTCTCTCACAGTCGTGGATGGAAAAGGCTCTGTTGTGTTTCCACAACAAACACCAGAGGAGGTTTTTCCGCTCTGGTTTCTCGACACTTTTCACCGCCTCCATCGACCGGCTCACATTAGCTGCCTCATTTGGAAAACAACAACTTGGGTTTCTTACTGAGCCTGAACACAAGAGTTTTTCATCATGATTCCTGAATATCTCCCCACATATTTCCCCAGTTAAAATCCAACCCTGTGGCTTCCCATAGTCTCCTGAAATTGTATACAGTTAGTTCAAGACTCTGAGCTGCATAAGCCAATATTTGCATGTATAACATAGTAAATGTATAACATATTAAAATTTAAAATTACAATTTGAAGGCAAGGAACCACCCTGGAAATGCTGCAGCTTCAAAATATTTGCCCAAAATGACTGAAATTGAATTTACCAAAGTAATGTTTCATGAATTCTGGGTGAAGTCCTCAAAACTTTTCTTTTTTAATTTCAATTTAGTCTTTCTGCCGCTTGACGTCACCAAACTTCAAACTCAAATAATTCAAGAAAGTCTTTTTAATTTAAATTTCGTCTTTCTGCTGCTTCACGTCACCAAACTTCAAACTCAAATAATTCAAGAAAGTCTGGATCTTTAAAAAGTAAAATGCACTGTGTTAATGGAGAAATAAAGAGACGGCATGTTGTTCTTTTCACCAGGTTTTAATCAAACTGAAACAAGGCTTCCTTACAGAGGCATTTATGTCCCCCCCCCCAAAAAAAACAAAAAACAAAAAAAAATTATGAGTTTTCCATGGAATAGAAACAATTGAACAAAACCCATATCTTTCCATAATCTCAGTGTACAATTAAACAAAATAACAGATATTAAAAAAAGAAAAAGAAAAAAGAAAGAAAATTGGAGCCTCACATTTCTGGAGACAATCAATGTTCTACAGACTTTTAGTGTAAATTATTATTCTCATTGTTCGTTATTATCATTATTACTGATTGTGTGGAAGCAGCTCTACAAAATTCAAACGTGTGTCAAGGAACTCCTTCATTCAAATTACCTCGTAATTAGAGGATATAAATGGAAAAAAATATAAATGTACACATCGAAGATTCCTATATAGCAAAGGCTAAAGCAAAAACAATATTTTACTGGATAAATTGTGAGATTTACTCCTCACTTTCTCCAGGAAGTTTGTCGGTTTCTGAACCAAGTTGGCTTTTATTATCTAAATCTATTTATCTGGTGCATGAATAGAATTATTTATTAATTAAACCTGAACTTGGGGAGTTCAGGGAGCAATAATCTGAAGGATTAACACTGAGACATGCAGGTGGTGTTTATGGTGTTTGTCACACACAAGTGGAAGCCCAGGTTTAGAGTTTTTCTGATCCAAAACTTCATCACACACTCTGTTCCGTTTCTGCTCCGTCTGACCTCAACAACAAAAAAACAAAAACATAAACCCAAATCCAACTAAAAATATGTTCATCTTTAATTCTGCAAACTAAAACTCTGCATGTTTCAGCACTTTGTGACTTCGTTTCCAACGCGGGGCGACTCTTTGCACTTTCAGCGGCAGCCATGTTGGCTCCACCCTCCTGTTGCTAGGTAACAGTCAGACAACGCTCGCCTGGTTGTTATGGTGATGCTATGGAAGACATGTTGGCCGACACAAAACCAGGGAGTTCTATGTCCGAGCGAAAGGATGGAAGGACTCTAAAGGGTGTGTGTGTGTGTGTGTGTGTGTGAACTGAACTCCATTCTGTTCTATGGCACATAAACACCCTAAACCTGACCTGACCTCTATAAACCACACCATCACACACAAAAAACCTGCCTGTTAATTTTTCCAGATAATTTGAATAATTCCCTCCTTTCATTCATTGGCTGACTGTGAAAGACACTGGAGGTTATTTCCTGATGAAGAGTTAACCTTAAATAAACAGAAAACACCACACATTTGCAAAAATGAGCTTTTTTCATCAATGTAGAAGAAGAAGAAATAAAAAAAAAGATTCTCATTTTCTCATCAACATCCATATATCGGTATATATGCATATTATTATTATTATTATTATTATTATTTAAATTACATGATCAGGTTGCAACAGAAAAATGAGCAGGGAAACTTGAAGCCAGAGGAAGAAAAAGACCTCGATGTGGTTTCAAGCCGACAGCAGCTTTTACTCTGAAACTAAAGGCGGCGGTGAGAAAAAAGGCACATCCACTATTCCCAGCGCCTCCGGGGGACGTCACAGCGAGCCCAAAGCTTCTTCTACAAAGATCAGGGATTCAACTTTTTTTTTTTTTTTTTTTTTTTTTTAAGTGCTCCATACAAAATATATCAAAACAAAAAAAGGACTACATTAAATGTCATAGTTTACTCCAAATATATTACAGGCTTGTGATTATATTTAAATATAAAAAAGAAAATATACAAAACAAAATAAAAAAAATAAAAAAAATCTAAATTATTATTATTTTTTTAAATCCAAATTCAATTCACTTCAGGCGAATCATTTCATGAAGGGATGATTTCCACACGCTTCGTCTTCAACAGAACTGGAAAAAAAGAAAAAGAAATAAAGAAAGAATTAAACAATGCAGCAGTTGGATCTTTGGCTGGTGATTATTATCATTTTTAGCAATTATAAAATGATGATAAAACTAATGGACAACAGAGACTAAATAAAACATTTCCAGGGTCCGGAAATAAAATTTGTTCACAATTATTGATGGAATTATGTCTTTGCGTGTTAAAAGCAACTTGGAGAATTATTTAGCATTAAGTGAAAGTTTGTGCTCTCCAAGTTTTAAAAGCCTTCCAACTTTTTACAACAATTTCACAACTAATGCACTGAGTTATGTATGAAAAAATATCTTGAAATAGGGGTTCTTTGAAACTGTGGCTGGGGAAGGAAACGACCGGGGAGGAAAACATTTTCTTTTTTGACTATTTGGACCTAAAAATCAAGCTTTATTTTAATACTTTGTAGTGATTTACGGCGACGAGGCCATTACGTTTGTGTGAAAGGGACTGGAGTCGTTCTTGGCAATGACAGCGATAAGCTCTTGCTTCAAAACTTTTCGATTTTGAGGGCAAAACTTTCACTAAAAATGTGCAGACCAGCCGCCTTATATTTTACGTCCACAATAGTGGACCCACCAAGCAGAGATTCATGACAACAACTTTGTTTTCAGTTTCTTCATCAGGCTGGGATCATGAACTGGCTCTAATCAAAGGCGTCTGACAGATAATACGCCCTTGATTTTCCTGAAGGTGGCGCTCCATTAAGTAAATTAGAGTGTGGACACCTGACCTGAGCACGGGATTGGACAAATATTCAGAAGTAATGTCCGTGTTCGGGACGGGTTTGGTCACGTCGGTGTTATTTTAGTGAAAAGTGATGGACATGCTATTTGTTCTGGGCAACTTTCTGTGGAGTGCTGGAGTTTACATGACAACACTGAAGGCAACACGTAGGCTATTTCAGGCATAAAATGTTTACCTAGTGATGGAGGAGAAGCAAAATCTGGGGCTCGGGTCGCGTTCGGACAAAAATACACGACCTAACCCCACTCTAAAGTAATTTTTACTCAAGAAACTGAACTAACAAAAGATTACTTTCACTGTCAATTGTTCCGGTTATGTCAAGCTAGAAACACGACACACAAACCTGCACCACTACAACTCTTGATAAATCCTGATATGTTTTGCAGACCCACTTTTGCCGAGTATAGGAGCTCTTATCGCAGTGACGCTACAAACTGGAAAGACAAGCAAACGACAGAGGGAAAGTACCGACGCAATCGAAGTTTACCCGGAGGCAGCGGAGCAAAGAGGAGGTCAATGAAGAAATAACAAGGACAATAAAGGATTACAAGGGATACTAATCGCCGTTGAAGAGACAAGAACGACACGAGCGGTGGTTGACGAAAAAACTGGGTTACAGGATGCAGCTGAAAGTCTGAAGGATCTGGAAGAAAAACTAACTGGCACGGAGATGAGACCCCGCCTGAACAACCTGAGGCTGGTGAACCTCCCAGAAGGAGCTGAAGGAGCGGACCCGAGTTCGTTTCTGGAGAACCGGAGGTGCTTGAGCTGGTTCCCCTGCGGCGTCCGAGAGCGACGGAAAGAGCGCACAATGTCGGACCAAGAGAGGACGCCGAAGCTTCAACTGAGGACTTTAACAATGAAGTTCCTGAACTAGGAACACAATACGATTGCAATGAAGGACGCCAGGGAGAAGAAAGACATCCAAACAACACCAAAGTACCATGGGAAGTGATCAGACTCCAAAGTGAGGTCTTCAAATGTCTTCTTTAGTCTGACCAGCGGCCAAAAAAAAATTGAAAGTATTAATTTTGTTAAGATATGAACAGAGAAAAGGAAGGCAACCTGAGAATCGTACATTGATCTTAAATCAGACAATTAATTGAGCTAATCTAATTACTGACTGAACGATTCAGAACTAATTTGATTAATCTTGGAGCGACTAAACTGGGGTTAAATTTATCTTTGGTACCTTGTCGCCAGCTGCTTTTAAAACTAGGCTTAGATACTTTAAACCTAGTTTTAGTATTTTGAGATTAGAGATTAGGAGTTAAAGCAGGTTGGTGCAGCCCGCCGCCGGCTCAGCACGCCGCTTATACAACAGAAACAGGCCTCCAACAAACCATTAGCTTCTCAAATTAGTCCCTTCACCTTGACCTAGAGGCCTGAGCTAAATAAGGGCAGGGGGGCAGGGAGGCTGAAGATATGAGGGAGGGAAGGAAAGAAGGAAGGAAAGGAAGAAAGGAAGGAGGCAGGAACAGGAAAAACTACGAGGAGGGGAGGAGCTGAGGGGTGAAAAGGGCAGAGAGGAAGGTAAAAGATGTAAACAAGACAGAGGGAGAAGGAGGGGGTGAAAAAACAGAGGATGTGTGAGAAAGAAAGAAAGAAAGGCTGGAGAGAGGGAAAGAGGAGAAACAAAACCGACGGGGGAGGGTGAGAAGATAAACAAAAGCAGGAGGGTGAACAGAAGGTGAGAGTAAAGGTAGAGAGGAAGGGGAGGGGTGAGGAAGGAGGAAAACTAAGAGGAAGAGGAGGAGACAGCCAAGTAAGGGAGCTACCAAGTGTTATTCTCTGCTGCCATCTTGTGGCGAGGTCACAGAACTACAGCACCTCCAGGACAGGCCTTTCTCCTCCACATTGTGGCTATGAGCAAATAAACGCACCAAACTGCTGGTGCGTTTAAGTTCAGCATGTAAATTCAAGTTCTCTGCCACTGGTAGTATTTTCTGAACCACAAGGAACCAAGATCCTTAATTTCTGGGGGGAAAAAAATACACCTCGGCCCGGAAACTTAATTGGGTTAGACGTGTGTTTTCCTTTTACCAATAAAAAGCCAATGAGGCTTATTTGTTTGAGCAACATTTTTGAAATTACGTCTGACCTCACAGTGCCATCCTGTAGATATTTAAAAAAAACAAAAACAAATTTAACGAACAAACTTTTCATTGTCTGTTGTTGTTTTTTTTTTCTTTTTGTTTGTTCAAAATAAAACTTTCAAATCAAATCAACGTATTTCAGGTTCAATTGTATGACGCAGGCCTGTGGTGTTTAGTGAAAGTTTTCCTCTGTGTCACGTATGAAACGGATGGTTTTGCTTTTCTTCATAAGAACGCACAGCTCATGTACAGCATTGCCTGTTACTGAATATATAACACTGAGTATGAATAGCTGACAGGAGTTTTCCACCTCATCCCTGCTCCTGAATCTTTCTGGATTTTATTTTAAAAAGTTGCATCGTTCCTTTGAGCAGCACGCCGGTTTACCTTCCATCGGTTTCCACAGCCATTACACAACACAAAAGTCGTCATGGGCTCATCGGCGCTGCGAGTCTGCACCTGTAAAAACACACATATATCACAAAAAAAAAAATAAAAAACTAAATAAAATATTCACTGTGAAATCTGTCAGGCCAGAGTGTGATAACTTTTAAAAAACACTTGTGACTCATTAGGGAATATGACAGGCAACACACCTGCATGCAGTTATTTATATGTGTGTGTGTGTGTGTGTGTGTGTGTGTGTGAGTACTGTTCTTGGTGTGTGTGTGTATGTGTGTGTGTGTACCTGTGTGTATGTGCAGTTCTTGCTGTGGCACTTGCTGCAGATGAACATGTCCGTCTCTGTTCCTCCCACTTTGGACAGCTGATGCTCTCTGATCGACTCTTTGGTCAGAGCCTCTCTGATCTGCTTCAGCTCCGCGCTGGCCATCTCCTGCGCACACACACACACACACACACACACACACACACACACACACACACACACAGTTTTACACAGTCATTTCATTTGACAAACAGCCCAACAAAAGATGCAAATTAACCCTAACCACACATCATCACAATTATCAACTGTTTACATGAATGTTGGCCTATTCTGAAGGGTATGCACGCACACACACACACACACACACACACACACACACACACACACAGACCTCGGCGCTCATGGTGGCGATGCGCTCAGGGGAGATGTTGCCACACAGGACGTTGCGGCGCAGGTCTGGATTCTTCTGGTCCTTCAGGTTGGAGATGCGGCTTCGCAGACGACTTTTATATTTCATGTCTGTCGACTTGAACTCCTGGTAGATCAGTGACCAGGAGGGGGGTCAAGGAAAACACACACACACACACACACACACACACACACACACACACACACACACTACACACTACACTACTACACAACGAAGGATGTCAAATAAATTAATTCATTAAACTCTATTTTTTCCCTTAAACTTCCCTGAGTGAAATATTCAAAGCCAAGACGCCGTTGTTTTATGGCTGCAGAATCACATCAAATAGAAAAGATCTACATGTCTTGTGCATCATTTTAAACAAATTTCCCTGGGATTCAGCAGCTCGTGTTTGGGATCTCTGGAAATCTCAGGATCTCTGCTAGAATTTAAAATCAAGCAGCAGAGGTTAGGAGGTTAAACTGCCGGTATACTAACGGACACCAGTGATGCTAAAGTTGATTTCAAACGGTCACATTCTTCCTCGGTTTGTGCTTGTTTGGTTCCATTTGAGTTTCTCCTGACTCCCATTAAAAAAAAAAAAAAACATTTTTTTTTTCTGGACTGTGACGAAAGGTGCCGTCAATTAAAGGAATGCTCCAACATTTTGGGCAAACTAACCTTTTTTTACGACTTCCTCAGACTGACACAAGATGTTCGATTGCCATTTTCACCGCTTTAAGTCCACCGGTTTAGTTCCTATAGGTAGCATTTCCCGTTAGCTTAGCATAAATACTGGAAGTCTATGGGAGTCGTTAGCCTGGCTGTGTTAAAGTGAAAAAGCTGTGTGATTTACACAGTGGATCACGTGGATTTGAAAGACACCTCGTCTCAGAAAAAGGGTATTTTGCCCAAAATGTTGGAGTATTCCTTTAAAGCTGCTGGAACGATTAAAGTGAGGACTCAACTGCAAAATACATGGAAAAAAAAATTAATTTAATGGTTAGGAGTACACGGTTCCCTTAATGGCTCGGCATGAGCTGCAAGTAAATTAAATGCTTATTCTATTTTTTTTTTTTTTTTTTGTCAGCCTCAACTCTAAACAGTCCTTGTCTTCAGAGTTTCAGTTTGTGTTGCTTTAAAATGTAAAAACTGCCCCTCCTTTATATACTTAATGGCTGTGCTTCAATGGTTCAAGCCGTGTGCGTCTGAAAATGAAAAACAACTTTTTATAGCTTATGTTCAGTAGTCTTACATACTGCACGCTTCATATTTGACCAATCTCGTCAAACATGACTTTGCCTCTGAAGGGCTTTGTTTACACATTCCTCCTCGGGAAGCACTTTGTTAACGTTCTGATTAAAGCGCTGTACAAATAAAATTACCAAAGTCACACACACTGCCTTTCATATCCTTAAAGACACAGAGGCAAGAGAGCTAGAACACACCCTGCAGTGTAAACACACACTAAGACTTGCAGTGTGTGTGTGTGTGTGTGTGTGTGTTGCAGTCGGATGTGTTCAGTACAGACAAAAACGATGAAATGATGGTAAAAAGGATATGGTCTTCGATCTGAGCGGCCAGGTGCTCGCAGTCGACTCCGATGGTCTTGTAGTCGTCTGGAACAGAAAGCAGAAATAGATTTTATTTATGGACCATCAGACACTAAAATCCAAAAGGATAAACAAGTGAAAGTGAAATCACTTATCACAGTTTAAAAAAATGAAAAACAACTTCTACACCAAAAAGACAAAATAAGTTGAATTTTTACACAAAAACGTTTATTCTTATTCTTCTTATTATTATTGGTAAAAGTAGCAGTAGTAGTAATAACAGTATTCGTAGTATATGATAGATATGATGCAGTTTAGTTGATTACTTCATTATTTGATGTGAGAGCTGGTCAACACCATAGAGCTGAACTGATACTGTAATACTACTATCAACTGTACTGTGTTACCTAGGCAGCAGTAGCAGTAACAGTAGTGACAGTAGTGGTAGTAGTACTGATAGTTGTAGTAGTAATAGAAGCAGTAGAAGTAGTAGCAGTAGTAGTGATAGCAGTAATAGTAGTTTTAGTTGTGGTGGTGGTGATGATAGCAGTAGTAGTGGTAGAAATAGTAGCAGCAGTAGGGATTGCAATAATAGTAGTAGTAGTAGTGGTAGTAGTGATAGTAGTGGTGATGGTAATGTTGGCAGTAGTAGTTAATGATAGCAGCAGCATCAGTAGTGGTGGTGGTAGCAGTAGTAGTAGTAGTAGTAGTAGTAGTAGTGATCGTATATCAGTGGCAACAGCAGTACTACTTGTAGTAGCAGTAGCAGTAACAGTAGTACAAGAAGTAGTAGTACTAGTAGTAGTAGCAGTATAAGTAGTAACAGTGGCAGTAGCAGTAGTAGTAACAGTAGTAGTAGTAGTAGCAGTAGTAGTAGCAGTAGTAGCAGTAGCAGCAGTAGTAGTAGCAGTAGTAGCAGTAGTAGTAGCAGTAGTAGCAGTAGTAGTAGTAGTAGCAGTAGTAGTAGTAGCAGTAGTAGTAGTAGTAGCAGTAGTAGGAGCAGTAGTAGTAGTGGTAGTAGTAGTAGTAGCAGTAGTAGCAGTAGCAGTAGTAGTAGTAGCAGTAGTAGCAGTAGTAGCAGCAGCAGTAGTAGTAGTAGTAGTAGTAGTAGTAGTAGTAGTAGTAGCAGTAGTAGTAGTAGTGGTAGTAGTAGCAGTAGCAGTAGTAGTAGCAGTAGTAGGAGCAGTAGTAGTAGTGGTAGTAGTAGCAGTAGCAGTAGTAGCAGTAGCAGTAGTAGTAGTAGCAGTAGTAGCAGTAGCAGTAGTAGTAGTAGCAGTAGTAGCAGCAGCAGTAGTAGCAGCAGCAGTAGTAGTAGTAGTAGTAGTAGTAGTAGTAGTAGCAGTAGTAGTGGTAGTAGTAGTAGTAGCAGTAGTAGTAGCAGTAGTAGCAGTAGTAGTAGCAGTAGTAGCAGTAGTAGTAGCAGCAGCAGCAGCAGCAGTAGTAGTAGTAGTAGTAGTAGTAGTAGTAGTAGTAGTAGTAGTAGTAGCAGTAGTAGTAGCAGTAGTAGCAGTAGTAGTAGCAGCAGCAGCAGTAGCAGTAGTAGTAGCAGTAGCAGCAGCAGCAGCAGCAGTAGTAGTAGTAGTAGTAGTAGTAGTAGCAGTAGTAGTAGTAGTAGTAGCAGTAGTAGTAGCAGTAGTAGCAGTAGTAGTAGCAGCAGCAGCAGTAGCAGTAGTAGTAGTAGTAGTAGTAGTAGTAGTAGTAGTAGTAGTAGTAGTAGCAGTAGTAGTGGTAGTAGTAGTAGTAGCAGTAGTAGTAGTAGTAGTAGCAGTAGTAGTAGCAGTAGTAGTAGCAGTAGTAGTAGCAGTAGTAGTAGCAGCAGCAGCAGTAGTAGTAGTAGTAGTAGCAGTAGTAGTAGCAGTAGTAGTAGTAGCAGTAGTAGCAGTAGTAGTAGCAGCAGCAGCAGTAGCAGTAGTAGTAGCAGTAGTAGTAGTAGTAGTAGCAGTAGTAGTAGTAACAACAGAAGCCTAGTAGTTGTTTTTAAAGTTGTCTGATTTGGCATCTGACTGATTTCACTGAACCTGGAATTTTTGACCTGATCAGTGACTATAACAGATTATTAATCCCTGACTCTCTAATCGATAAATTCTCTGTGGACTATCTGGTGAAGTTTTCTCGGCGGCGCTCGGCTCTCACCGTCGGTCTGTAGCGCGGCGACCAGCAGCTCTCGACACTTGGTCCTGACGTTGTCGGTGGTGACGGGGGCGGGGGGGAAGGAGGTGAAGCGGGAGGTGAAGGTGGGCGTGGTCGGGGTGGTGGGCGAGGTCGGGGTGGGCGGGGACTCGGACTTCTTGCTGCTGACGGGGAGGAGGAACAACAGAGAGAGAGAGGTGTTTCCCAGAAATGTTGGAAATCACTAATCTGGGACTGCAACTCGGGATTATTTTCACTGATGATGAATACATGGATTTTTTTCAATTAATCAATTAATCATTTGGTCAATAAAAGGTGTAAAACAAAGCCAACGCGTGATGGGAGGTGAGGAGTGCTGTCTTCATGTTGCTTCTTTAGTCTAATTAGCAGCACAAAAAGAAAAATAAAATCATGAAAGAAGAAAAGAAAAGGCATTTTGTGATCTTAGAGAAGCTGCAATCAGAAAATCTTTGGATTTTTTTTTTTTTTTTTAAATAACTATCAATTAATCAAACGTTATTTACAGAGCACTTTTCATACAAAAGGAGCATCCCAAAGTGCTTTACATAAAAACAATACAACAAACAACAGACACACACACACACACACACACACACACACACACACACTCACCCAAATTTAAAAACACTGAGGAATTAAGAACACTGAGGAAACGCTGTCCTACACTCACCGCTTTAAAGTGAGGAAACACCAGAGAGAAGATAATCAATATAAGATGACTGTATAGATTAAAATTCAGTCAATATCTAAAAAATAAAAGTAATAAAATAAATAAAATTCAGTTAAAGGCCAGACTAAAATGGTAAAAATAGTCAAATAAATAAAATTCAATTGAAAACCAGTCTAAAACGGTAAAATAAATTAATAAATAAAAAAAATAAGTAAATAAATAATAAATAAAACTCAGTTAAGAACCAGACTAAAAGGTTAAAAATAATAAATAAATAAAATTTAGTAAAATAAAATTTAGTTAAAAGCCATACTAAAAAGGTAGGTCTTGAGTTTATTACACTGTTATAAATTAAACAACTATAACCAACTGTAATATCTGCACTTCATTAATCACGTTTAAGAATCCACACAGGACTGGCTTGACCCAAGCAGCAAAACAAAAACATAATAATAATAATAATGATAATGATAATAATAATAATAATAATAATAATAATGTACACAGGGCTGGTGAGGCCGATGAGGAAGTGGCAGCAGATGCAGTTCCTCTGACTCGTCTTGTGGTCGGTTACATAACAACGCAAGCCCCGCCCACTTCCATGCAAATCGGCCCGACCGCGACCCGCCGCCCGCCAGCCCGCAGAGCTGCAGGGTTCGTGTGCACGAGCTAATTTCACTTCCTCTAACGTGTCCCCCCGTGGCGACTTTCAAAATAAGTGTCCCTGAGAAGAGGTGAGGTTGTTTGGGGTGACTCTGGCCTGGTGACTGACAGGTGCTGCTTCAAAAAAAAAACAAACAAAAAAAAAACTATAATGCAGTGATGAGGGCCACAGAAATACTAAGTGACATTAACAAAAACAAAAATAAAACCAAGCACTGAACCATTTAAATTTAATGAATGATTGAGAGAAAGAAGCAAAGAAACTCCCTAAAAGCTCAGCAACTCCCACACCTCAAGTTTTTTTTTTTTTTTTAAATTTGATAAATCTGAAGGAATAAAGGAAAATAATAAAAGATAAACAAACAAACAAACAAAAGGATAATAATAATAATAAGATTTAAGTCTTGACTGTAAAACTGACTGACCTTTTCTCGCTGCTGCCGGAGTCCTTGGAGGTGGATGACGACCTCACAGGAGAGCCCTCCTTCTTCTTTTCTTTCTCCTCCCCCTTTCCATCTGACCCATCTGCTGGAGGAACCACACACACACACACACACACACACACAAACACACACACACACACACAAATATGTTGGTTCTCCACTGAAAATAAGGAGAAAAATCTAACCCAACTGCAGTTATAATGGAGGATAACATAAGTGCATTACACAGGAAATGCTAACTGAGTGTATCATGGAGGACACACACACACACACACACACACACACCTACCCAGCAGTTTCTTCCAGGACTTGATGAGGGACTTGGCCAGAGTCTGAACTTCCTCATCTGAGCTCTGCTTCCTCACGGCGTTCACTGACATCCCGACTCTGGTCGACTACACACACACACACACGCACACACACACACACACACACACACACACACACACACGCACACACACACACACATGCACACACAGGGAGAGAGAGAGAGAGAGAGAGAGAGAGAGAGAGAGAGAGAGAGCGAGAGAGAGAAAAGAGCACAGTACAGTTTTTTGTCCACTGGGGGCAGCACTGAGCACTAGCTAAACAGCAGAATCTACGGCCGTCAGTGGGTTTAAATGCTATAAAATGATAACATTTAATAGCAAATATTGATCCGTAACTGGACAGTCACTGTCAAGGTTAAAGACCCAATATTTATATATGAAGACAGAAATACAAGTTCATATGAAATCCATGATAGGAAAGAGCGTCTTATTTTGTACAGTAATTATCTTCCCTGTTTGTGCTCTCGTTTTAGGCTTTTAATTTTAGCATGACCTTATTTATGTCTTTGTGACAGTGCTACTGCTGCAAAAACATCATCTCCTCTTCTGGAATCAAGCACTAACTTGCCATCGACCTATACCAGCACTGAGGTATGTGGTATTGGTTTGTGGCATAACCAAAGTTACAAAAAAAAAAAAAATCTCCTAAACGCTTCTAGATTTCATTCATCTAAGTGAAATAAAATGAAATGGAGTATTTTCTCCAGCAGCATCACGTCATTTTGACAAAGGCACAGGGAGAAAAATGCCCCCAAAAGTCCCACTGACTGCTGTTTATTTGACTCCATTTAGCCCAGCTGCAGTGACCTACACCGCCCCCTGGAGGCGGCTCATATACAGCATCTCTGGAGGCAGCTGACCAGAGGCCCACTTCCACCAGCAGCTCTGGTATGAAATAAGAACCCGCCTCGGCCCCTGAAACTGAACTGCATTGAGGCATTTTCTCGTCTACAGATAAAACGACATGAGGCTTTTTGTTTGAACACATTTAACACAACACACATTCTGACCTCTGGCTCTAAATGTGGATCCTCTCTGACTGACAGACTGACAACTTCACATTGGACACAGACGGCACCAACGAGCAAAGGCAAGTGGATTTTCCTTTTTTCGTGTGTTGTCAAATAAAACCACACTGCAAAAAGTCAAAATCTTACCAAGAGTATTTGTCTTATTTCAAGTAAAAATGTCTTATTTCTAGTCAAAATATCTCATTACACTTAAAATAAGACATGATCAGCTCAGAAATAACTTGTTTTTAGACAATTTTCACTTGTTTCAAGTGAAAATGTACACAAGTGAACAAGCAAATTTGTACTTGTGACACAAGTAAAAATTTGCTTGTTCCATTGGCAGAATGTTTCTTTTTTCTAGCAAATTTTAACTTGATTCAAGTAAATTTTCACTTGAAAGAGGTGAAAATTGTCTAAAGACAAGTTATTTCTGAGCTGATCATGTCTTATTTTAAATGTAATGAGATATTTTGACTAGAAATAAGACATTTTTACTTGAAATAAGACAAATAATCTCGGTAAGATTTGACTTTTTGCAGTGCATCTCTATAACACATAATGACACTATACTGTCAATGAACTGAGACCTGAGGTAAATCTAAAATTGCTAGACTTGTTTAAATCTCACAAAAGTAGCGACTATTCTTCCGACATTAATGTATCCACAAAAGCATAAAGCAGTTCCTCTGTGGCTCTTTCACATCCCAGTTTCTCATCGCACCCTGAGGTGTTTCCAGCCGGCTGACAGTGGAACAGCCCGTCTGCGCTGTTGCTTTGTTTTCTGCACTGCACACAGCTGCTGCTTCAAGTCCCTTTGTATGACGCAGGAAAAGTGACGAAATCAAGACTACGGAGAAGTCGGAGGAGGTTCTGTCTTTACTGAAGCCAGCTGCTGATCTGGTTACTGGCTCCAGAGGCAAATAGAGTGGTGAAGTCAAGCCCCTTCCGGTGGACCCCCATGGGACCTCTCGAGGCGAAAAAAATGAATGGGGTTCAATGAACAGAAAATAATTATTTTCTGAACCCCCCAGTCGTTATGCCATGGATTACACAAATGTTGTTTATAGGCTTATATGCTAATTTATCATGTCAAGAGTTTGAGCGTTTATTGCGCCTTTGTTCAGTTAAATGCTGTTGAGAAAACACAATTAGAAAGACTACATGCTGTGTCGCGTATGTGACGTCACATCATTAATACTAATTAAAGGGCGATGATGTGATTCAAGTCAAGATGCTGGTGTGTTTTGTTCCCGATTGTCCACATTCCAGCTGGAACGGCAGTAATTTCTATCGTTTCCCGTCTGATAAGAGGACTAGGACTCGCTGGCTCCAGCTGACCAGTGCGGGTGGTGACGGATATCACTCGCGTCGAGAGCAGCGAAGAGTTGTAGTTCACAAAGCGGGCTCACACAAAACCTCACATTATCAAAATTGTTCGCACTAAATTGTAGTGAAAAATTCTCTTTAAATATCACAAACAACATATGTGAAATCCATGGCACAATTCAAACGGGGCCAGAAAATAATTTTTATCTACCCGTTGAATCGCACCGGTAACTTTTTGCTTTTGAGGACCCATGTACCGGAAGCGGAAGGGCGGGACTTCACTCTGTAGCAACCCACTGGATCGGCTACTGGTTTGGCTGGTCGTCAGCTTCCGAGGTTAACCACATTTTTTCCCGGAGATAACGATGGAAGTAGCTGACGTGTGAGCCATCTCTCTTAGCCTCTCTCTTAATTTTTTGTCCCTCACCCTGCACCGTACCAAAACAACAATAGGCAACAGTGAGCGAGCGGCAGTCAAGTCCACTCAAGGTGCGCTCGATTTCCAAACGCCGCAGTGAGGCGGCGGAGGGGTGGAGCTCTCTCAGATTCACCTGCAGCGTCTCCAGAGACATCTTGATGTTCTTCAGCTCCCTCAGCAGGTCGATGGCGCCGTCCTGCGGACACAAACACACGAGGACAAGCGCGCACGTCAGGAAACTGCACAGAGCAAAGGCCCGCAGCGTTTTGCATTAAAGAACATGAGATTTAATCTCTGCGTTTACATGCACGACACAGAGCAGATTACGGTGAGGCAGAGATGAAGGCAGGGGAATCAGACAAGACAGTGAATTAGTGACGCAGGCTGCAGGAGAAGATTTTAGTTTTCTTACATTTTCTTAAATGACATAAAATGAAGCTTTCGTCAGCGATCATGTGGAACAGACGTGACTTTTATAATCTCCCAGGTGTATAATCCTAATCTGTCTCTCCCTACTCGTGTACATCTAAAAAGACATTCAGAGATGTGAGTACGAGGTTTACACAGCCCAGCAGAAACTGACCTGTGTTAATCAGGTTTCTCTTAATCCCTTAACCAGCTTTCTATTTGCATGCCATCTCAGAAACATGAGGAATAACCTTTTTACTAAAGTAAACGTGTTGCATGTAAATGTGCTGAATGTTGGTGAGTCCTGCATTGTTTTGTGGAGCTTTTTGCTGATGTGAAACGTTGTCTGTCTCTGTTTCAATTCATAACCTCTTACGTGCAGAATAAAGTCCATACCGTATTTCACCAATTAATCGCCCGGCCGCAAATAGCCGCCTGGTTCTTTTAAACGCCTGGGGTCTGCACCCATTTTGCGTATTAAACGCCCACCCGAATAACCGCCAGGGCGATTATTTGCATTACAGTGGTCCCTTGTTTATCGCGGGAGTTACGTTCTAAAAATAACCCGCAATAGGCGAAATCCGCCAAGTCGTCCGCTTTATTTTTTACAATTATTCTAGATGTTTTAAGGCTGTAAAAGCCCTCACTACACACTTTATACACTTTTCTCAGACAGGCGTTAACATTTTCTCACTTTTCTCTCTTGTAACTTCTCTCTTGTTTAAACTCTCAAAGTTCAAACCTTCGTAGAAAAATAAGTCCAGTATTATAGAATGAACGCATTCTGTACTGTACAGGAGACACGGCACGGAGGAGATTGACTGACAATGGTCTACAGTCCCTTAGCCAATCCAGACGCAGAATACAATGCGCTGTTGTTAAAAAAAAAAAAAAAAAAAAAATTGCACAAAAAAAAAAAAAAAAAAATCCGCGAAACTGCGAGGCCGCGAAAGGTGAACCGCGATATAGCGAGGGACAACTGTATATTGAGGTAAACCCAAAATAAGGATATTCACCTTATTTTTGCAGAAGTAAACAGTTAGCCGCACAATAACTGTGCTGCACTTCTGTTTTCTGTCAAAATAAGAGCGCTAGCTAACGTTAGAAAAAAAAAAGGGTGTACCGTAATCTGAAATCGACCGCCTGTAAATATGTTGGACAGTACCTGTCATCACAGTAATGGCCTGGTGCAGGTCTGTGCAAAAATAAATAAAGGCCTGCAGCGAAGAGCCGCCTGGTTCTTTTAAACGCCCGGGGTCCAAGTTGATTTTGCATATTAAACGCCCGGGAGATTAATTGGGGAAATACGGTAACTAAAAGCAAAACTTCATCTGAGTGAATCTGCAGCTTCTCAGTCTTCAACACAAAACTACAGCGTCCCGGGAAAAACCCAAGATCATAAATCACCACTTTAACTGGGTAAACCGAGTTTGTTTGGCGTCTTTCTGTTTATCGTCCTCTATTTTGTTCCTGCTCAATTTTTGTATAGTCATGAAATTTTCTGGTTTCCTGATACTCGGCACAGGATCTGCTTCCCCCTCAGTGTCTCTCCAAACTGAAGTCGAGGCTGAATGAGTGAATTTCCACACAAAACGCTCGCCCGGTGCAGCTTAAATGGAGGATGTCGCCCTCCTGTTGACACACACACACACACACACCCACGGTGCAGGACGGGGTGGACGAGGAGGAGGAGGAGGAGGAGGAGGGACAGACATCTGGTGTAAGAGGACGAAAGCAGAAAGAACCAGAGAGACAGATAAATGTTCCCAGTGTGGAGCGCCGATGCTCCAGCAGGGAAGAAAAGCTGGACGATGACCAGCGCTGCCACATCAGCCACACACAGACACACACACACACACACACACAGAGGCAGAGAGACAGGGAAGACCATGTGCAGAGAGACAGAGGCACAGGCGAAAAGAATTTGTTTTGTTTTCAACCTGGGCCCTATTTGATTTTTTTCCACCTTTTGGGATCCGAACGAGGACGCTCGAGCCAGCAGCTGCGACACGAGACGAGCTGGCCCTCACATCACGTCCACTGACACAGCTGTTCATATCACCGTAAAGGTCCAAATTATTATCATTATTATTGTTATTATTATTATAAGGATCCGTACAGGGACAGACAGTTTTACCACCATGACCGAAGTCTCATTCAGGGACAAGTCTCGCTCTAAAATCTCGCGAGAGGTGAGTTTTTGCATGAAGAGCCAGGAGGAGCTTCTGGGTTTGGAGCGGCTGCAGAACGTGAAGATTAATGTCATCTATTTTTTTTTTTTTTTTTTTTTGAGAAAAAGCGTTGAGAAACAGTTTGTGTTTGCACATTTCTGAATTCTGACGCACCACACAGCCGACTAGCTCTGTCAGATGGAGACACTGAAGTTGTGGCGAGCTAGGCTGAACAATATGGTCATAAAAAAAAAAGAACAAAAACATTGCAGTTAATTTATATGTTCATAAAGTGATAGCGATCTGATTCACAGTATTGATAAGAGTAATATTTGCATCACAATTTTTATTTTTACTGAAGAATCTGTTCAAATGATGATAATGTAATTTTTGTATCAAATAAACATATTTCCTTACATCTGTAAAATATATATTCATAGACTAAAGCATGTTTGTAGCACCATGAAACTTTACTTCCAACATTTGGTTTCATTTTACCTTTATCAAAAACACGAAACACAGCCTCTGTGATGTGGATATTGCTCTTGGGCAATTTGTGATTTTGATAATATTTTCGATTAACTGTTCCAGCTTTTTCCATGATGTTGTCAGACACTTATAATAAGAATCTGAGCCCGTCTGGTGGCAATAACCAGAACTTTTAATGGACGTGATCTGACGGGTCCACGTGTCCCGTTTGACTACACTGCAGCCCGTTTTTCAACAACCAGCTGAGGAGATCCAGCTCGATATCGGACCGATTAAAAAAAAAATTCCTGATTAGTCAGTTGGACCCCAGACGGTGGAAAAATAAAGCCTTTAGGACGGCAGACAATTCATTATTATTAATTATTATTATTAATCCAACTGGTCAGAATTCCTGCACCGACATTTGAACATGGACCAGATTCTGAGCGTTTTCTTTTTGCGTGTTGTTTGTGCAGACACTCACTCTCGACTCTCAGCTGTTTCTTGACAGACACAAAAAGTGATGCAGGCTGATTTTTGAATCAGGAGTTCACCTTGTTGACCCTCTCTGGTTTGTGTTGATGAACTTGAACTGACTCATGATTCAGCCTCTTTCTTTCTTGTTTAAAATTAAACCGACGAGTCAACAGAAAAAGTTGAATGTTCTGTGAGGCTGCGACCTCGGCTCTGTTTTTCTCTGTTTTTCTCTGGTTTCAGTCGGCAGGCTCCATCTGCTGACGACGTCTGCGGCTGCAGAGAGGCTGAACGCTTTGGAGGCGATGAAGACGTCACCCATTCATTTAGATTACTTATTAATGTTTTTTTTTTTGTTGTTGTCATCCACATTGGTTCATTCTGATACAGACGGACTCTCCATCAAGTGTCGAACCTTAAACTGATGCATCAGAATGGCCTTTATATGGTCAGTTATCAGACTTAACTTTATTGATCAACAGCACTGCTGAATGGTCTGAACTGTTTGCTGTAGTTTCACATCATGCTAAAAAAAAAAAAAATAAAAAAATAAAAATTATAATAATCTGGGTTCATCATACATGCAGCTAAATGAACTATGGAGGATTATATTTTTATTTTTTTATTTTTCTTAAATCACTGGATATATTTAATTAACCTTCATTTATTATTATTAGTACTTCTTTATTCTTTCGTAGTTTGGCCTTCATCCCTTATCTCTCATCTCAACTGTGACTCTTATTTTGAAAAGTGCTATAACACATTCTGTGTCTACACATATTTTTGCAAAGTGATTTTGGTCATTTGTCCACCTGCTGCTCACTGGACCGGTTCCCCTCTTTTCTACGGGTCTTCTCAAATTTTTCTTGTTTTTTTTTTTTTTTTTTTTTTTTTTTAGGGTTAGGGTTAGGGGTGTGTGTGTGTGTGTGTGTGTGTGTGTGTGTGGTGTTTCTTGCCCGCTGTGAGGATTAAGTCAGGCTGTCTTGTTCTGTTTGTTGTAAACCAGCCGTCTGTAAAGCTGTGAGACTGTCAACAGAGATTATGACCTCTGGAAAAAAAAAAAAAAACTGAAACTTGACCTTTACAGATTACAGATTTTTCTCATCAACTCATAAAAGCTGCAGCTGTAAACGTGTGTAAACGTGTTCTTAGTGTGGACTGACGAAACCTCATTTGGTCACCTTTTTGAGAAACTCTGACATTTACCTTCAGGTCCAGTTCGACTGATCTTATCTTTACGGTCTTAATCCTGACATAATCCATAATCTACACAGTTTCAGCACACTGATGCTGCCATGCCTGCATATGGAACATGTCGTGCTTTAGACTCAAAACTCCAAAATCAAAACAACATTTGAAATAAGTGTAAAAGTGTACGTGTAATCAGTGTAAAAGAACTCAGAATGATGGAGATGATTTATTGATTTATATAATTTATAAAGACAATAAGGAACTGATCAGTTACATTCCCACGCTGATGTATATATTCATTTATTCATTTATTTTTAATGTGAGTGTATCTTTAGTTGCACTTTCGTTTTTAGTGTGTCTTTCCTGTAAGCAGAGGCTCGATCTGTGTGCACAAGAACCTACAAACTGTTCTCAGACTTGCACAATCTGCAGCGGTATAGCCTACTGATCATGCATCGATAATGTATTGATATCTGAGGCGGGGGAGAGAATCCGATCATGCTCCAACCCGCTATCAGAAGACAGCAGGCTACTTTTCATTTCTGTTTCAGTAACTTTCAGCAGGATGATTCAGTTTTAATGTTTTACGTTGGATTTATTTATGTCACTAAACTGTTTTTCATGCTCAGACACACCTGCATCCTTTGCTTTTGAACATAATATTTGATCAGTCTGATGAATAAGTAGTGATATATCACTAATCGCATCAGCTGAAATAAACCCTAGTCTTTGGTATAAAGGGTGAAAACGGCGCAGATGCCGTTTGGACACAGCTGAGCCTCGTGTCAGGGTGAAATGACGCGTGGGAAGTAAAAAAAATAACGGAATAAAGAAAGAAAAATCATCAAATAAATACAAACTCTGCTGCTTTTTCCCCTCTTTTTCCAAACACGGCGGGCCTCTGCGCCCCCCCAGCTGACCGAGCCCCTCGCTCCGGTCCCGCACGCCCCCCTGCGCGCTCACCGAGCCCTAATTTGTCCCCTGATCGTTAATTGATAAACGGTGCGAGCGGCGCTGTAATTGGCAGCCCGCGGACCAATAATCGCTTTGATTTCTCTCGTAACTTTGTTTCCAAACACGGAAGAAAAAGAGAAGAAACAATATTTCCCAAACGCACAGCCGCGCTGACGGAGAGTGACGCCGTTAAATCAGCGGAGGAAGAAAAAAACAGACAGTCACGTTTTCCAGAAATTTCTCCCCTCCCGGTACAAAAGGTAGAGGTCACCACCTGACTTTGTATGTGTGTATGTGTGTGCATGCATGACTGTGCATGTGTGTGTGTGTGTGTGTGTGTGTGTGTGTGTGTGTGTGTGTGTGTGTGTGTGTGTGTGTTGCGGATGCTGCTGCTGCTGCTGCGCTTTGAAACGGCGACAGTTGAACTCACCGTGTTTTTCTTTTGCACCATCTTGTCCAGCTTTTTGGCGATGCGCTCCACTTCCTGGTTTTTAGCCATTTTTTTCTTTCTTTTCCCCTTTTCTCTTCTTTCTCTTCTCTCGCTCCTTCAGTCCTCCTCCTCCGCGGCGGACAAATCCTCCATTTATGTGGCAGAGAGAAGCTCCTCGGCCGCCTGCCTCCTCTCCTCTGTCCCGGCCGCTCTCCTTCTCTGCTCGGCTGTTGTTGTGTGGCCCCGTGGCATTCTGGGAGTTGTAGTTCCACGGGGGGATTACTCCTACAAAAACCTGTGGAAACCTCTCATACCCGTATTAGCCTCCGGGGGGCGTTTTCTCCTTTCACAATGATCGTCACAACTGTAGTTTTAATTCTGTAGCACATCAAGACAAAGTTTAAAAAATAATAATAATAATAATTAAAAAATAAAATAATTAAAATGTAAACTTTATAACAACGTCAGATTTTATGCACCCTATCATTCAGTCAATCAATCAATCAGATTTTATTTCTATAACACTTTCATACAAATTCATGTGCTTCACACAGTAATACAATAAACCTAAAAAAATATATAAATATTGAAAATTAAAAACACCAGAGGCAGGATGACGACCAGTAAGAAACAAATAAAACTCAAAATAGCAAAAGCTGTAGTAAAATGTATGGAAAAGGAGAAAATAGATAAATAAATGAATAAATAAAAACTCCAAACAGCAGATAAAAAGTGAATGAATGCTTATGAATGCCCGATAAAATGATAAAAATACTAAAAGAGAGCAAACAAGTTAAAATACATCAATAAATGAGGAAATAAATAACTAAAATTCAATTAAAAGCCATGTAGGCTAAAAAAAAAAAAAAAAAAAAAGCCACAGGTGTTTTCAGTTCTGTCAGCTGCTTAGATTTGATTATACATTTAATGAAAGCTGACTGTCAAAACTCATATTTTAATTTTTAAAAATCAGCCAGAGTTAAAGTCAAGACCCGTGGTAAAGAGGGTAAACTGGACAGCCTGATGTTGCATTCAGGCCGTCCTCATCAGCTGGGAAATTTGGAAATGTCACATGACTCACTCCATTATTTTCATTATCGATTAATCAGTTGAGTTGTTTGGTCCATAAAATGTCAGAAAACATCGGTCACAGTTTCCCATAGCCTGAGGTGACGTCCTCAAGCGTCTTTTTTGTCCACAACCCAAAGACATTCAGTTTACTGTCACAGAGGACTGAAGGAATATTCACATCAGAAAAGCTGGAATCAGAGAATTTTGAAATTTCATTCTTAAAAATGTCTCAAAACGATGAATCTGGACTCGGTGTGAGACAAATGTCCTCTAGGCTGTGAAGAAGCTGCACCGGTGACGCTCACAGATGTAGGTATGAACAATAAAGGAGTCACTTATTCAGATCAGTGTTGCCTCCTGATGCATCCACTCACTGCTCCAGTCATTTACACACATCCTGATCAATGATTATGAGTATATTTATGACTTCATCCACCTTTCATGTGCAGATTTCCAGCGACGCACTTGGAAATTTTCAGCTGTACAAGTTGACGATGAGCACCTGAACGCACCATAATCTGCCACCTATTTTTTTCCCCACCTGTTAGAAATAGGACTACAGGATGACGTCATCACACTGAGGAAATGCATCTTCTTCTGCACTGAATTGTGTTATTCAGTTAATAAAGTTTGGAAAGACAAAAAAAAAAAGAAACTAGATAGGTCAGTTTGCCTAAAATGCATCTTCCCCGTCTTGGAAGGTAATCAGTGATGCAAATGTAAATTAAAACGAGGATAAAGACCATACTCAATTTTTACTTCCACAAAAATACAAGTTTATGTAGGTTTTTTTTTTTTTTTTTTCCCTTAAAATGACCCAGTCCTCATGTTAAATGAACTCTACTCACCATGTATAAGTGTATGTAAACCATGAATTCATATGGAAAAAATTGGCTTTTTCTGTAAATGAAAAGTTAGGTGGGTTTCTCCTTGATTCCCACAACAGGGAAATTCTCTTTTTTTTTCCCACCTAGTATGTCTAATTATGGAAGTATTCAATGCTACATACATCAGTTTCTACCCTGTGAGTCCATTTATGGGGTATTTGTCCCATATTAATCCTTTTGGGAATTATTCTCTCTTGTCAATGTCATTAATTCCCTCTTGTGATGGCTTAAACGAGAGCAAAAGTTTATTTTCCCCCTGAAATAATAGCAAGTAAGAAGTGAGAATCAGTGTTGCATCTTATGTTTTGCATGGAAAAGCTTCTTCTGCAATTCAACTAGCAACTTCATCCATCAGATAAATGTAGAGCAGGAAAAATTAAAAGAAGCAGAAAGTTTGCGTTTCTGGTAGAAGTCAGAGTCTTGCCTGCATTTACAGAGTCTGGCCTGTAGGTGTCAGTGTTGTCAGGTTATTTTCCTGCTGGGTTGGATGCCTGCCTGCCTCACAGGAGCACCTCAAGCTGGAGTGAGAAGGGGGAAAAAAAAGTATTAGCGAGGGAAAAGGGCACGGGCGGACAGAGACGCAAAATGTAAAAATAGAATTTCTGTGATTCTGCTGAAATTCTACTTAAGTAGAAGCAAAATGACCGGTGTGACTAGAGGGCAAATCTGAGCCAAAAGCCGAGCAGTTCTGCCGTCTGGAGCGTGTAGAGGCAACCACAAGACATATTCCCTGAGTTTGGATGTAATTTGCCAGGCCTGCAGACTCAGACTGAAATTACAGAAACATGCAGACTCACTACTAAATGAGGTCAATATTCCCACATTGTTCTACCTCCAATGGTTCCACATACATATAATTATGTTGCGGTCGCTCCTTTACGGTCCAGATTCCAGTTTTAGTGGACGCAGCTTTAAACGTGAAGTGAGACTGATCTGTCGGTGCAGTACAAACACATGTAGAATGGCATCTCTGAACATCAGTGAGCGTCTGATGGAGGAAATCCCTGATGCGGATCGCTTCAAATAAGTTGTTTCTTTGGCCCAAAAAAAAAAACAACAAAAAAAAAAACCTTAAAACCTAGATTTTGTTTGTTGCTTTTTTATTTTGTCATTCTAATTTTTCCACTTCAACAAATCGATGTTCTCATCCTTTCAGAATCACATTGAAAAGATGTTTTATTGCCACTACATTTCAAATTTCTCACTTTTTGCTGTTACTGAAGGAGATTTTTTTACACCGCTGCTTTTATTTCAACTAGGTAATATTTCAGGAAATTGAGAGATGACATAACTTGTGACTGATATTCTAACTGTGAACTGATTAAGAGACTCAAACAGTGACACCACTGTATGCTGGAAAAATCTCCATCTTTACAAGTCAGTATATCTTGCAGTCTTGCTTTTCTCTCCCACTCGTTTCCAATGAGGCTTCACTTGCCTCAGGATGTTTTTTTTTTTTCTGGGAATAAGTATAAATGTGTTGAATCAAGGCAGAAAAAGGAAGATCAGACACTTGAATCAACAAAATTCTGGAAACAAGTTGATCAGCGTTGGAAACAAGCGGGATTATCACATCTCACCAGCTGATTTTTTTTTTTTTTTTTTTTTTTTTTTTTTTGGAAAAATACGATTTGAACGCTGCAGATGAGGCTGAGTAACTTGTTAAGATGGAGATTTTTTTTTTTTTTTTTGCAGTGCACGTCAGCAGAGTGATGGATTGTCAGCTGGAGGTAGAGAGCAGCAATACAGACAAATTATTGATCTGGAAATGCTGCAGGTTATTAACTTTCCCCTCCAGCAGATTTCATTGTGACGTGAGTTTTGTGAGAAGCGGTGTGTGTCTGCGTGGCCGCTCACCAAGCCCGTTCTGTTGGTCAACTGTCTATCTCTCTCTCTCTCTCTCTCTCTCTCTGTCTCTCTCTCTGTCTCTCTCTCTCTAAATTTAAATTCGGCCCGGCTGAGCGGCTGCACGTTTGAGACACAAAACATTTCATGTTTCGTCGCTCGGCTTCTTGCAGCTTCACGTCTGCAGCCAGAAACCTCCTGCAGCTCCGGGCTCTCACACAAGGAGGGAGGGGGAACATGCTGGGTCAGAGAGCTGAGCCTGAGATTGTCCTCTCTCTCTCTCTTTCTTTCTCTCTCTCTCTCTCTCTCTCCCTCTTTCGTGTGTGTGTGTGTGTGTGTGTGCTGCAGAGGACCTGGAAAGCTCTGAGATGCAGAAAGTGGCCCAAGATGGAGAGAAGAAGAAAAGAGAAGAGAAGAAAAAGAGAAAAGCATCCAAGAGCTGATTGTGGAGAAACAAACAGATCTTCTCCCCTCTCTCTCTCTCTCTCTTTCTCTCTCTCTCTCTTTCCCTCTCCTCTATTCTGTCCCCTCCTTTTCTTCCATCTTCCCTCATCTCCTCTCACCTCACTCATCTTCTTTGACCTCCACTTCCTTTCTTCTCTCCTCTCTCCTCCTTTACTCTCATGTCTACATCTTCTCTCCTTTCTCCCCATTTCCTCTCCTATCCCCTCTTTTTCTCCTCTCCTATGTCCTCCCATCTTCTCCATCTTTCCTCCTCTATCTCTCCCTTTCTTCCCGTCTCTCCGTTCCTATTTTCCCTTGTGTTTTCTCCTCCGTCTCCTCCTTTTCTTTTTAATTCCCTCTTCTTCTCCTCTCTTATCTCGTTATCCCGTCTTTCCTCTCCTATCCCTTCTTTTCCCTCCTATCTTGTCTCCTCTTTCCTCTCCTTCACTCGTCTTCTCACCTCCTCTCCTCTCTCCCTTCTCCTATTTCCTCCTTTTCCTCCTATCTCCTCTTCTTCTCTCCTTTCTCCTCATTTCCTCTCACATCCCCCTTTTTCTCCTCTCCTGTCACCTCCTCTCGTCTCCTCTCTTGTCTCCTCTTCTCCTCCTGTCCTCTCCTTTCCTTCCCCTTCCCTGTCCTGCTCTTCTCCCACCACCTCTTCTCCATCCTTCCTCTTCTATCCCCTCCTATATCCTCTTGTCTCCTGCTTTCCTTTCTCATTCCCTCTTCCTCTCCTCTCCTATCTCCTCATTCCCTCTTTCCTCCTGTCTCCTAGCTCCTCCTTTCCTCTCACGCCTCCTTCTCTCCTCTCCTTTCCTTAACTCCTCCTCAGCGGAGACAAAAGCTGCTTTATGACGCGTCTCTGTCAGAGAGAAAGATTCAGCTCTTGATTTCTAACACATGTACTGGAAGACATGAAACATAAAACACTTGATCTCTCTCTCTCTCTCTCTCTCTCTCTGTGTGTGTGTGTGTGTGTGTGTGTGTGTGTGTGTGTGTGTGTGTGGACACAGAGGAGGAAGCTGCTGCACCCTGTGGCTCAGACCTCGTTGCTGTTGCTCATAGTTAACCCTGAGCATGTTTCCAGTGTGTTTCACCGGGTCGGCTCGAGTGTCTTCAGAGCAGCAAACGGCAGCGTCATGACATGATTTCCAGGAAACCGAACAGATTAAAAGCAGAGATGAAACCAGCAGGAACCCGAGGAGACAGCCGGCGTGGGAGAACGTAACAAAGAACAAATGCGTCATGAAGTAATGATTTAAAAAATAATTGTAACCGAACTGAAAAATATCCCAAAACTGATGCATTATCCAGACACACTTGTGGACCCAAGTTCCTGTCTCACTAAAATACCATTATGTAATAGCCCCAACTGAGACATAACTGTTTGTCATGACTAAACGCTAATTTAATATATTAATAAAATGCTCCACACAACCTTTTCAGAGAACTTTCAAGACATGCAACTAAATATGCTAAAATTAGAATTTTTGATACTGATATATACACTACTCACAAAAAGTTAGGGATATTCGGCTTTCGGGTGAAATTTCAGGATGAACCTAAAATGCATTATAACCTTTACAGGTGAACTTAATGTGACCTTCTGTAAACTTTTGAATGCACATGTCCAACTGTTCAATGTTTCAGTACTTTTTGCACAAGTTGCTGTTCTCTAACAAGGAGTTTAACGGCAAAATTCACATCAGGTGTTTGATGCTCCAGCTCATCGAGGTTGTATCATTAGGGAACGGCTGCTGGAGACTGGGGTACCTCAGATGGAGTGGCCTGCACTTTCTCCAGACCTGAATCCCATAGAAAACCTATGGGATCAGCTGAGTCGCCGTGTAGAGGCTCGGAGCTCTGTACCCCAGAACCTCAATGTCCTGATATATATATATATATATATATATATATATATATATATATATATATATATAGTTTTGACATGGAAAAAATTAACATTTAAAGTTGTACATTCATTTACTAAATATCAGATTTATACCAGGTCAAATATCTGACATAAATCTGATCATTTATACCAGATCAAATATTCTTGAAATGCAACTTGTGCTAAATCCAACACTGCAAGATATTTACAGATTAAATATTAAACACCAGCAGATAATTCCTGCTGCACTGCCCACCGAAGATCAAAACTTTGGCTTTTAAAAGACAAAGACTAAAGAGAGAAGGAGTTTGATTTTCTGGTCTGTGATGAAGATGATTGGTGTTTATATGCAAATCAGGTTCAACAGAGTTGGGCTGACATTCATGTGTGTTGGGCATCAGACTCATGCGTGATGATTAAGATTAAGATTCATAAAGTGGAACAATGCATGAGTCTGTAGGGTCTCATAAACCCAAGACAAAAAAATTGCATTGCAAACATTAATGCTAATCAACTTCTTTCTATTTTTTTCCATGAATCAAGTGTCATTTTCTTGATCTTAATGGACTGACCTGTCTTATTTCAATTTATACTTGTCCCCAAAAAAGTGCTGACACAAGTGAAACTGCATTGGAAAGAAGGGATTACCTCATCCTACTGGCATTTTTTTTTTTTTTACCTTGTTTGCAGAAAAACAAGGTTTCAACTCTGGACCATTTTTTCCCAGTGTACACAGATTTTTACTGTCAAACCCACAGCTTGATGTCTCTGACCTTGGAATCTCACTTGGGCAAACACAGCATCTCTTGGAGAGGGAATGGGATCGACGTTTCAGGCGGATGAGGCCAGCGGGATCCTCAAAAAAAAACAAAAAACTTGCAATTATGAAAGACCTCGGTTGGCGTAACCATTTCAAACAGCAGACATCTCATTTTGCAGCATAACTTTGAACCTGCTCAGCCAGTTAGTCATAATTCTCCGTAAAAATTACCCCATTGAATGTGGCCGACTGTGTGTCTCATCCCATTAAAAACGCCTAATGTTCCAAGGTAGACCAGCGTCTCAGGAGAGCGACCCATTTCCCATCAGGGAGGAAAGGCGATCTGGCTCCAGACAATACTTGGCTTGCTCTTTGTAGGAAATAAGAATGACTCCATCTATCTAATCGAGAGGGCACTTCCTGACTCAGGTCGTTACTAGCAATTGCTCCATAGATCTGGTGCGAGTGGAAAGGACAATCCCTGGTGTTGGTGGTATGAATACGAATGACGCTACAGATCTAGGAGAGTAGGCACTTCCTGACGTAGGTAGTCAATAGCAGGCGCTCCATAGATCTAGTTAAAAAGTAGAGAGACGCTTCCTGGCGTCAGAAGTTCTGTTCGAAGGGACTCCATAGATCAAGAAGAGAGGGGGCATTTCCTGAATTCGGGTATTGATGGCAGTGATTTCGCTGATCTAATTCGTGTAGAATGGACACTTCCTGGCTCCATAGGTCTAGTGCGAGTAGAAACACACTTCCTGGCGTCGGAGGTTAATACCAGCGACTCCACTCATCAAGGTGAGAGGGCACTTCCTGAATTCAGCTGCTGAAGGAAAGCTCCACCCTCAAATCCTCTTCCGCTGTTGGCATCTCATTGATCTGCCATGTTCAGCACCATTCAAGGTGTTATTTTGTGATGTAATGGTGTAATTAACTCTATCAGTGGATCGACTTTACCTCAGTCTGCCTCATCTACCTGTACTTTATTGGTTTTGTATATTTCCCAGGGTGTCCTTCCATAGTATATGTGCCTGAACTGCTGAAACTTTGGATGCTGGGTCGTCTGGACAGTTATCTGAGAGAGAAAATAAAAAATACACATCAAAGTAGGCCCAGAAATGCAACATTCATCGCCATTGCATTGCAAAAGTTGTGATGTGCATTCTGTCAAACTCTACTTCAACCCACTAACTGGATTCCAAGGAACGAGCAGGCACACAATAAAAGAGTTGGCTCTTCAGTTCATGAATGGATTGACTATTTTAAATTGGTACTCAACAAAAACCTTACCACGCCTTACCTTACCACGGAATTTCCCGCATGTGCTGTTCAGCAAATGGCTTCTTGAGAAGGTAAGACATTCTTAGCAGCCAGACATGATCATTAAACCACCTTTTGATGTAGTTTTCTTGTAACACAATGTTTTCATTTGCAGCTGTTGAATCGTTTCATTTAGGTTTTTGTCCAGTCAGCGTTTCCACAAACCAGAACTGTTTGTCAGAGTCAGGTGACACTACAGAGCGGATTTTGGACGCACTGCCCATGATACCTTTTGCAATGTTTAGCAACCTTTTACAGTGTTAGAGTAAATTAGGATGGGGTTTCCCTTTCAGTTGTTCCTCTTAGTTATTAGGAATGTTTCCCCAGATCTACTAGACGGAGAGAAAACAATGCCAGGTCTTATAGATCTAACATGAGTAAAAGACACATCCTGGCTGTAGTGTGTAATAATAAAGTCTCATTTTCCAATAATAATAAAAAAAGAAACGGTTCCATAGACTGTGTCCAGTAGAGCGGACAGTTCATGGTCTCATTAGGAAATGGACACACCTTCATAGATCTTGGACACATGCGGTTTGAGTAGGACTGACTCAGTGAAGCTGAGGCAAGCAGAGACGCAAAATGCAAGATGCAAGCACTTAGTGGTCACATAGATCTAACATGATCAGAAGACATGTTTCCTGGTTCCAGAAGGAAATAATCCTGGTTCCAGAGCAGATATTTCCTGCTGCGAGTGGCATGCGAGAGGTGGGGGAGCCCTGCTTTTCATCTTACATTGAAATCTTCGGGACAGGACAATGCCATCATTATGCTACGGAAGTTCAGTGACCCTTGGGCCCGTTACTGTATGAGACTCTAGGTTCTTGTGGCTGGCACCGAGCTGGAACATCAAAGAAACAAAACAGGAACAGGAACAGGATAGAACGATCGGACCGGGCACAGAAAAGGCTGTCTGCCACCTGATTTGTGCGATTATTCCGTGACCCGTTTTGATTGAATCAACATAGATCTAACAGAAGTGAAACATGAATATAATAAGATGTAATATATTGGGCAGTGGTAGGCTACAGGTTGGAGAGGCGGGCTTGTGACCAAACGTAGGCTCAAATCCCAGATTGACTGAGAAAACTGAGAAGACATTCACTGTACCATCACAGTGCTCTTGAGCCAGACATTTACGGGCAAACATTAAAGCCTGTGGTTTTACTGGGAAGTTCTTAAGTGTGAATGTAGGCAAGTGTTAAAGTGTTAAATAAAGCTCTTTTAGTTCCATTAAAGCCTGGCAATGAGGACCAAAGTCATTGGAAAACAAATCGCTTCAAGTGGGTTGTCATTGTTTACTTGTTTTTTAAATGTATGATATGTAGCATCTGAGAAATTGAGAAATTGAACCTCGCGGACTTTGTGGACTTAATGTGGTTGTGCTGTGGTGGGCCGATCAGGTTTATATTCAAAATGCCAGACCCCAGTGTCAAAACCTATCGTTCCCCAAAGTTATATCCAAAACAGGCAGCAGAGGTTCAGAAATGGCATGTGACAGATGGATGAATGCATGAATGGACATAAAGAGCTCCATCCACAGCCCCTCCCCTGATGTTCGATTGTGTGCGAAAGCGAAAAGGCAAAGGGTGGAAATGAAATTCACCACCAGGTAGATGTAAGAAGAGAGCAGATTTCCATCTTTAAGGCCTTGTTCAGACTTCCAGCTCACATCCATTTGGAACCAGATTCATTTTAGAAAATCTGGACAACAAAAAAACAAACAAAAAGCCACATTTGGAGGGGAGTTAAAATGTGATTTCAATCCGATTTCTACAGATGTTTCCAGATTCTCTGGCCACCCAAATAGTATTTCAAACTGTATTTTGCATCACCTGCAACGCAACATACAACATCGTCAAATCCCATCAAATCCCATCACCAGTGTAGGTGGTTATGTCTACGTCATTACCACAAATCCAATCTGATCACTTGCAAACGACAGTTTAAGATAGCCTGTCCTGTCTTAAAGATCTGATTGAGAAACAAATCTGATTCGCCTGCAATCTGAACAAGACCTGTGATGCTCAAAGAAAACAGACCCAATTTTCTGGACATTGTGTTGCTAAAAAAAAATATTTGCGTTTATTTTCAATTGTGTTGCCTTGACAGATTTACAGGGAGGAGAGAGCGGCTGAGTAATCTCCTAAGCCATATTTCACAGGTTGGTGTGTTTCACTGCTCATATGCAGGCGGCTGGTCGTGGTCCCATTTCCAGCTCTGAGTCATGCTTTCATCTTGTACCGCGCTCAACCTCACATTTACCTCACATCTCTCCTGCACTGGTGTCGTATGCAGTGCTAACCAGTGTGGGATGCAAATTTCTTTCTGAGATGTTAAAATTAAGTCCATTCCTTATAAATCTGCATGGCTGAGAAGACAGCAAAACATCACATCTCCTCTGGTTTAATGACTTGTCTTATTTCTTTCTCCTCGTTCGTTCCCTTCATTATCACCCCAGATTAAATATAGTAATCCATCTCAGCTTTTTTTTTTTTTTCTCTCTGCTTGTTGCGCTGACAGATCTGACTTGATGTCATGACTGTTTTCTGGCCAAAAAGAAGGAAAAGGAAGGGAGAGAGTTTGGTTCAGACAATGCAGGGCTTGCCTGGCGATTGGGCACTGATTCACATGCTGACCATTCCCTTTTTATGACAGTCTAATACTCTGTAACTACTTCCATAACCATTGTCCTGTTGCTAGACGACATGGTTTTTTATCAGTACAACACAAACAATGCGATGCCAACGACAACAAAATATGATTGTCAAACGTTCGACAGGCGTGTGAGTGGAGAGTTCGGTTGCCTTTGTTTGACTCCAGAGGAAATCACAGGGAATTCAGTTCACCTGGGGCGGTTACTGCCAGGTGAACTCGTTTTGTTTTGGGTAAAATCGTGATGAAGTGCGTACCTTTTACACCATCTGTCAAAAATATGTGGAATAAACAAAATTTGATAGTTAGGTGACTCTCATTGACTTGTTTTTTTTGCCACTTGGTCTTTACTTGAACCATAACGTTTTTCATAGTGCACCTTTAAGTTCATTTAACCTCTTAGGACCTGGCGTACACATGCGTGGACATCACATTTTGGGTTATATTACCGTAGTAGTTAATTCTGCTTACCTGGGGCCGTCTGGCCACGTCTGTGGACCCTTACACTACCTACCACTACTGGTTTTATATTTTCTTACAAGCATATGATGCCTTACTGTAGCTGTGACTGTCCAAAGGGGGCAAAAATGTTGTTACTTCATTTTGTTTTTTGCAGTGTGATATTCAAAACATGTTCAAAAATATGTTTGTATGAGTTATTAATACAAGACAAAGCAGTCAGGACAAAAACTGCCATGTTCAGGGTGGAAATAAAGACTTTTACACTCTTTTGACTTTTGACTTTATTGTGTTTTTTAAAAAATTGAGAACCAGTGTCCACATCATTTTTCTCTAAAACTACACCATGTAAAAAGATGATGCTTAGTTTTTATACTTATCAGGGTCCAGTAAGCCAAAATAGAATCATATGCATATCAGACAAGAGCTCGGTTTTAAGAGGTTAAAATATTTTATTTTTTTTATTTTTTTAATGAGAATTTGTCCCATGTTTTGTCACAACCGTCTTTTCAAGAAAGCCTTCTAACTTTCATTCTGGCTGTGATTTTGACTCGGACACGTCTTTCGTGGGCGGCGTCCCTCAGAGGAGCCGCTCCGACGTTTTCACTTTTTTTTTTTTTTTTTTTTTTTTTTTTTTTTTAACACATCTTGTACCCGCGCTCGCTGGAGAATGACTGGAATTTTGCCACAGTGGCCTCATTCTCGCTCCCAGGGTGATGACATCATCACCTTGTCTCTTGACTTCCTGTCTCCTGGTGTGGCTGCCTGGCTGGAATGTTGGCACCCAGCTGGGAAACACACACACACACACACACACACACACACACAGTGAGTTAAGGTGGTAACATCATCATCTTTTGTATAAACACACAGGAGCCACACCGGTTGGAGGATAAAAGACTGGCACGCATTATTATGGATCCCACCAGAGTTCTGGGCAGGACGCCCACTTGGTTAAAGTTAGGGACACGGCAGAGTGAAAGTTTACCTCAGCCCTATTTTGGTAAATGGGCAACAGGCCAACAGATTTTGTGACTAATTGCAGCAGTGATGGGTGGATCTCGCCCCGAAGTCTGGTGGGATCCATAATTACACGACGAACACTTTGCTCATAAGCCGTGATGCAGACAACGCTTCCTGTTTACTTGGAATAAACAGATGAAGAAGAACATGACTGAACATTGAAAGAGAGGAGAGACTCAAACTGCATCAGCCCCGCCCACACACTGTTTGATTGACAGGTGATGAGCAACACTGATTTTTTTTTTTTTTTTTTTTTAAATAATGTTTGCTTGTAGGATTGTAAAAACGCCTTTGAACTGCTCGGTCATGTCGGACAGTTTGGTGAAATGATGACTGTGCACGTTTGTTTCTTTGTTTGATTCTCCGTCTCTGTTTTACTGAGATTTTGGAGTTCCTTTGAGGGTCTTCATGAGCGACGTTTACCCCCCCCCCAAAAAAACTCCCTCTCTGTATTTGTACACAAAGTTGCTGTGAATGGACTGATGCACAGGGTTAAGTTCAGTTTTACAAAGCTACAACAACTGCTATTCTTTTTTTTTTTCTTCTTTTTTAGGATTATTTTTCCGGGAGCGCCTTGGTAGCTCCCCTGGTAGAGCGTGTACCACTTGTTGATTCCTGACCACAGCAGCCTGGGTTTGAATCCAAGCCCTGTCTGTCCTGACTCTCTCTACTGTAGATGTCAAATAAAGCAGAAATAATAATAATAAAAAAAAATAGGGGGGAAAGAGAGGATTTGACATGCAGCAAAGGGCTCGGGCCAGAATCGAACCTGAGCCGCTGCTTTTAACAACATGTAGGACGCGCTCTACCAAGTGAGCCCCCATAACACCTGAATTTAATTACAAGATGAACAAAACCTCCCAGTATTTTCAAGGGTTACCTCTTCAACTTCATAAATTTTCCTTGTAAAATTAGAAAAAAAAAAAAAAACTCATTTTATTCTACATTGTGCTGCAGTGTCTCATATATACTCTGCATCTGTTTGTTCAGCGCTCATTTGAAACCACAGCAGAGTGAAATATTAAAACCCAAGACTTCATTTCGCATGGCTGCACCATTACATCATCCGAGTGAAGATAATCAGGTTCTTAAATGCATAATTTTCTAGTGGTTTCCCTTGTTAAGATTTATCACCTTTAGACCCTGTTGGCTGTGTTTGTGCGGTAAATGTGAGTAAAAATCGCTGCCAGTCAGTGAATCTCACCTGGATAAACTGATGAAACTGAAATGGCCTCAAAAGGACAGAAAAATGAGCGGAGAGCAGTTTGTCCTTTAACGCCTCAGTTCAGGGTTCAGATTAGAATTAGGATTAGATTTTTGTCAGGGTAAAGCTTCAGGATGTCATTGAGAGGATTTGGGTAAAGGCTTAGGGAATGAATGAAGTCCTCACAAATACAATAATCCAGGACAGAAATGGATTAATATGTTTGTTTTAAGCTGATACCAACGTTGAATATTTTTTTCTATCCATAACAGCTGATATATATATATATATATATATATTTTTTTTTTTTTTTTAAATGTCGTTCAAAATAGGCCCAGCTTCTCAGACAGGCCTGTCCCACATATATTATAAGCAAAAAGCCATGCAAGTTTTGTTCTGTTGCTAATTTGACATTTGTATTAAGTGGCACAATCCCAGAGAAAAAAAAAAAAAAAGCTGCAGATATGCCAGATTTCACAATCAGGGCAATACTGGCAGGAAAAAACCCTTATCGGACAGATGCTGATATTGCTTTTTCAGCAGATGTTGGCCAATATCGATCATCTGCTGATTAATTAAGCTGATGGCTTGGTTATATGTCTCTTTAAAAGCACGGGGATATTGGCAGAAACTGTTTGCCATCAGCAGTTAAAAAAAAAAAAGTCAGAAATCATGTTCACAAATGCAGATTCCACCGTTCCCAGAAAACATTTTTGGCGCTGAATACTCGCTGATATGACAGTTTCCATTTATTATTATAATTTTTTTTTTTTTTTTTTTTTTAGCTATGGCACAATGTCATATTTTGTAAATGCTGCGTTCGCTGGCCTGCACTTTCTTGTCCATCAAATCAGTCCTCTCTCTCTCTCTCTCTCTCTCTCTCTCTCTCTCTTTCTGCCTGCAACTCTCTGATTGTGTAATCATTGGTCTTTATGAATAGACTGGTGTGTGTGTGTGTGTCTGTGTGTGTGTGTGTGTGTGTGTGTGTGTGTGCCAGACCTGCCCTTGGTTGGGTCACAGAAAGACTAAAGTCCGGTGGTCTGCTGCTGGGCCGTGTGTGTGTGTATGTGTGTATGTGTGTGTGTGTGTGGGAAGGCACCAGCAGCCCTACTCTCATACACTTCCTCTTGACACCCCCGACCCTCAACTCCTCCACACACACACACACACTCAGGTTCTCAGTCATGCGTCTCCTTATTAGTTTTGCACTTGACAGTTTCAGTATGACGGCATATTAACACCATTGTGTGTGTATGTGTGTGTGTGCGTGTGTGTCATAAATTTATGACTTTAATCTCAGAGGATTTCTTTTCTTTCCTGTAAATTTGTGACTTCCTAATCTCAGAATTTTCAAGTTTATTTCTCATGAATTTTTGAGCTTTTTCCTCATAAATTTACCACTTTAATTTCGGAGAAAATCCATAACCCTAACCCTAACCCTAACCTTAAGTTGTTCATGTAAAATTACTAGAATTACTAGTGTGTGTGTGTGTTTTTTTTTTTTTTTTTCTTCTGAGTATATCAACCCTCTCCTCCAGTGGTTTCAGAGGCTTTCCCACCCCAACAAGAAAATTAGAATTGTTTCACAGGTATGACACGGTCAGATTTTGACATATTGAATAATGGCACACTTTATTATTGTTGCAAAAATTAAAATGCGGCAAATTTTGGCTTGAAAACTGTTAAATACAAAGACACTGAAATGCAAAGTGCAGCATAGAATGACTGATTTTACTGTTCTCCTTAAAAAGAAACATATTAGTCGAACCTTGGGAACTTTACATTGACACCTGAACCTTCCACCACCACCACACATACACACACACACACACACACACACATGACACATGCTCAGCTCAGCCTTGCATTTCCTCATGCCCTCTACAAGCTCTCATGATGCTTTTATTGTCCTGTTGTGTTTTGTTTAGCTCAGTTCTCACTGTTGTTGTGTGCGTGTGCGTCTTTGTGTCATGCATTGTTTTCTGAGTGTGTGTGTGTGTGTGTGTGCCAGCAGAGGTGAGTAAGGCAGCTCCTCAGGGGGAAGAGGCAGAAGAATAGAGCCAGCAGCGGTGTAACGGTGTGAAACTGAGAAAGTGTTCGCTCCCTCCATCCTGCTGCCTGCTGCTTCTTCCTGACCCCCATCCTCTCCCTGTCCCATTTCCTTTCAATGGGACTCAGGGGAATTTAAATGTCCCCCTGTCTGTCTCTGTCTCTGTCTGTCTGCATCAGGCTGTCTCTTTACTGCCTGACAAACTGAGTTTTGGAACAAATTAAGCCTCTGACAGTTTGCCGCTGGCTTTCACTGAGCCGTCTGTAGTTTGTACAGTTTGTTCTTCATCTAAATGTTCTGCATCGTTATGTTCTGCATCTTCATGTTCTTCATCTCTGTGTTCTGCATCTTCATGTTCTTCATCTTAATGTTCTGCATCTATATGTTCTGCATCTCTATGTTCTGCATCTTTATGTTCTGCATCTCTATGTTCTGAATCTAAATGTTCTTCATCTTTATGCTCTTCATCTTCATGTTCTGAATCTAAATGTTCTGCATCTTTATGTTCTGCATCTCTATGTTCTGCATCTAAATGTTCTTCATCTAAATGTTCTGCATCTTAATGTTCTGCATCTTTATCTTCTGCATCTCTGTCTTCTGCATCTCTGTTCTGCATCTGTATGTTCTGCATCTTTAATGTTCTGCATCTTTATGTTCTGCATCTAAATGTTCTTCATCTTTATGTTCTGCATCTAAATGTTCTTCATCCAAATGTTCTTCATCTAAATGTTCTTCATCTAAATGGTCTGCATCTTAATGTTCTGCATCTCTGTTCTGCATCTAAATGTTATTCATCTAAATGTTCTTCATCTTAATGTTCTGCATCTCTATGTTTTGCATCTAAATGTTCTTCATCTAAATGTTCTGCATCTTACTGTTCTGCATCTAAATGTTCTTCATCTAAATGTTCTGCATCTTTATGTTCTGCATCTCTGTTCTGCATCTAAATGTTCTTCATCTTAATGTTCTTCATCTAAATGTTCTGCATCTTTATGTTCTGCATCTCTGTTCTTCATCTAAATGTTCTTCATCTTAATGTTCTGCATCTCTATGTTCTGCATCTAAATGTTCTTCATCTAAATGTTCTGCATCTTAATGTTCTGCATCTTTATGTTCTGTATCTTAATGTTCTGCATCTAAATGTTCTTCATCTAAATGTTATTCATCTAAATGTTCTGCATCTGTATGTTCTGCAGCTTAATGTTCTGCATCTTTATGTTCTAGAAAATAAAGATGCAGAACATGAAGATGTAGCTACATCCTCATGTTCTTCATCTTCATGTTCTGCATCTTAATGTTGTGTATCTAAATGTTCTGCATCTTTATGTTCTGCATCTCTGTGTTCTGCGTCTTCAGCCTCATCAGCAGCTGACCAGCCTCTTCAGCATGGTCAGGCCGTGTCCCTCAGTGAGAGCTCTCTGATTGGCTGTTCATCCGGAGTGAGTCAGGACTGGGGCTGCCAACTTCCCGACCCAAAGCACAGGATGCCAGCGGGGGGGTGGGGGAGGGGTTGGAGGGGTGGGGGTCTTGATCTTGTGAAGCTCCTGTTCATGAAAAAGCAGTTTGCTGGGAAACAGCCTCAGGTTTGGCTTGACTGTGAATGGCCTGGCACAAACAGGCATCATATGGTACGCACCACAATCAGTCCCTGGAGAGGCCAGTGGGGAAGGAACTGTGGATTAATGTTTCATATCCCTTTACCCTCCGTGACAACTTAGACCGGACGGCACAAAAATATAACCTGTCCAGTAAATGTTAATTACACAGACCGGCTGTCTGTATTCTATGTAAGTGTGGAATAACTGTGTAATCTGACTCACTGAGAGGTTACAGTGTTACACGCTTAATCCACCTTTTTGTCGGCTGGTCGACCTCTGCATCAGCACGCCGTCCTCCAGGAGGTTTTCTGTCTTCTGCAGCCGTTCTCTGCCGGGTTTTGGAGGACAAACATGACACTGTGGTGCCTCCACAAACTTGCTTTTCTGGGATTGAAACAAAGAAGGAGTCAGATCGGTCAGTAAAACTTCTTGGTCTGGGCTTCTCTGACTGAAGAGGCATGAAGCACATCAAGCACTTCTGTACGTTCGTCCAACACCTCTGGAAACCACCAATCAGAGGAGACCGCACATGAACGTTAGCCCAAAACCCCATTTCAATCCCCTGGACGAATGCACCCGAACGGCATGAGGAGTTCTCAGATGCCCCTTTTCCACCAAAAAGAACCTGGTGCTAGTTTGGTGCTGGTGCTAGAGCCAGTGCTTAACTGGTTCCAACAAAGAACCGGTTTGCTTTTCCCCCGGCCAAGAGCCAAGCGGAGCCAAGTCAGAGCCACGTCATGACGTCAGCAGAAAACGTGATCATGTGGGTGTGCGAGACGCTCACCCGGAATCACAACAACCAACATGGACGACAAATGGACGACCCATTGTAGCGATGCAAGTACTGCTCGTGTCTTTACAAGCCTACATTGTGATCCAGAGGCAGCGACGACGGAGGATCGACGGAGCGGTTCGGCCGAGAGAGGGAACATGCAGCGGTTCGGCTGAGCAAGTCCACAACCTGACGGAGCGGTCCGCCGACGTGAGGACGACCAAGCAGTGCCGGGAAAGGCGTGCGGTAGCCCAAAGTCCGCCACCGCTAATCTACTCAGGCCTGGGCCGGCAGTTCACTA